>NC_139960.1:31476447-31493947 GCF_963454915.1 Gymnoscopelus microlampas
TGCGTCGTTGCCAGGTTTCGCGAGAGAAACAAGCAGCAAGGTCTATGAAAACGAGGCCAAACCAAACGAACCCTATAACACCAACATTGGCCCTAAAGCGCTTACAATCGGCGGACATGGCAACACCGACGCCGACGCTACACCATAGACCCCGCCCACTCTCTACTGTGGAAACAAAGTAAACACTCCAGATTTTTTCCCCCACACACGATGCACATTAGCTCCATAAAGAACGGTTCTATGTCGTTCTCTTCCAGAATCGGGCGAACGTCCGCCAAGGCTCCGCTGTTTACCCTTTTGTATACATCGTATCCCAAAACTAATGGTAGATTCTAAACCGCACGGATGTTTAAGGTCTGGTCGGCTGCATAATATTTTAGGTCGCCAGCGAAACTACCCGTTTAAATCGCTTATTTAGTCAGCCTGTGGCCATGTTTCCCATTGGAGCCAAACCGGGAGCAGTACTGGCAGCGGACGTAGGGTTTTTTTTCGGGTTGAATGGGAAACATGGCCACAGGCTGACTACATAGCCGCTCGGATCTACACAGTACACACCAGACTTTTCAAAGCGAGCGTATGCGTTGTGCGTACCGTTTGTTTAGATTCAATTGATTATCAATGACACCGGCTACACGAGGCGCGCGGATACGTGCATCCCCCATACGCAGACTTTTAAAATAGGACTGGATCTAAAAGTGAGCGTGTGTGCGTCAAAAACTCTGCTGTGTTTCGTGTGTGTGTGTGTGTGTGTGTGTGTGTGTGTGTGTGTGTGTGTGTGTGTGTGTGTGTGTGTGTGTGTGTTTGCGACGACGGGGGGGACGGGGGGGAGTAGCATCGTGCCTCCGTGGTGTGTGTGTGTGGCTAGGGGGGGGAGATGATCGCCCGTGTGTTCGCGACAGGCCACGGGCCGCATGGATGTACCGTGGTGTGTGTGTGTGTGTGTGTGTGTGTGTGTGTGTGTTTGCTTTTGTGCGCGCTCGCGACGGCCGACGGCTCCGCCTGTTATATGCGCGGGTGTGTTCTGTGCCTCCACGACGGGATGTGCATCCGTTTGTGTGTACACACGACTGACTACACCAGTGGTTCTCAAACTTTTGCATGTCAAGGACCCCCAAATTGACACTTATTAGCCCGCGGACCCCCATTTGAAAAGATAAGCCAGGGACCCCAATAAGAGAAGGTTTATACGGCTTTCTAGCAGTGATTCTCAACCATTTTAATGTCAAGTACCCCCAGTTTGACATGTATTAGGCTACGGACCCCCATTTAATGGCATTTATACCTGGGGCCCGAATTTATATTATAAAATCAATGTTAATTTAACTGTGAGAGTGTGCAAATGGAACCAAATGGACACGTTAGGGTCCATTTGGTTCCATTTGTACACTCTCACAGTTACAGAACCATAAGGGTGCATTTGGTTCCTATCCATCATTTAGCTGGGGACCCCCTGGAACTGCCTCAAGTACCCCTGGGGGTCCCCGTACCCCACTTTCAGAACCAATGGACTACACAGTACAAACTCACTTTCGATCCCTGATAATTCCCCAACGGGTATGGTCTAGTTAACTCATTCACTGCCAGAATTATTTCTGGCCGCGTTTGAACACTGCCATATTTTTCATTGAAAAAAAAAAAGTACTCAGGAGCCGAGATACAGAATTTTTAAGTTTTAAGTTAACAAGGAAGTGGATGGGAGTCTATATCTTCGAAAAATCATATCTCCTTGGTCTTTGGGTCAAAAAAAAAAAAAAAAATCTAAAAAAAAAAAAAAAATTAAAAAAAATATTTTTTATTTTTTAAATTTTTTAAAAAGTCGTTTTAGTCGTTCTAGGCAGGCATGGCTTATGGACAGAAGTCGTTTTAGTCGTTCTAGGCAGGGAATGAGTTAAAAGACAATTCACCATGTGAGTGCGGACTGTTTCTATAGATTGTGTCCCTTATATGCCCATATATGGAGTTCTCTGTGTCTGTCTATCTGCCTGCGTCCCTTTTAACCCCTTATATGGAGATCCCTTAGCCTGGTAAACCATTCCGGTCGAGTGAATTCACATTATCATGTGTCTTCTGCACCGGGTGGGCGTTTTGCAGAAACCAAAATGTGGAAGAGCCAATCAACGTCTGTCAATCACAAGGCCCTGAGCTCAGACGCTGATTGGCTCTTCTACTTTTTGGTTTCTGCAAAACGGCCACCCAGCACGTGAATTCATGCGACCGGGATAGTTTACCAGGCTAGAGAACTGTGACGTCATCAACATGATGTCATAGTACTGACATCACAGACTGGCCTCCAATAACTATGATAACGGTACTGAACTAAGTACTCAATGGGTAATGGGTACAATAGGTACAACAGGTACTCTGACAATGGTATACAACAGGTAGACTGAAAACGGGTACGGTGGGTATGGGTGCGTTCCCAACAGACATCGCCCTAGTTATCATGAACGCAATAGAAAAAAACTCACATACAGTACATTAGCATCCATGCGAGCATTGCGCGTGACAACCTACCTTGCTGGTCAGGAGTGGGCGGGATTTCCCCAGGGTCAGGCAGGGAGCAGGTGACCCGGCTGTCAATCATCATGGCGGGACTGCTGCGGGTGCCGAAGATGCACTGCAGGATGTACTGTGACATCCCCCCTACCCTGGGCAGAGAGGGGACCTCGATTTCTACCTGCACACATTCAGAGAGAGAGAGAGATGCGTTCAAACCACTTGAACCCCAGCATCCATATTCTCTGGGGAACATACACCAAATATAGCCGATCTACAAGCCATGATGGGAAGTTGCATCGCGACTATCTATGCCCAATGACATGTCCAAAACAGGGCCACCAAGGCTAATGCGGTTAAATAGGTTTAAGGCCAAGGTGCTGATTATTTGTGTTAGACATTGTCACAGGATACAAATATTTGGGCACAATTTATTTTCAAATAACTAAATAAAATACTATTTTTAGACCAATTCTTACTTTTGATATGACACTACTGGGAAGTATTCTTCTACTGTACCTACTGTCCACAAACTAAACTCCTTTTGTATCAGAGCCGTTATGCTCTGTGGTACATTATCAAAATCCTTTACTGAGAGTCTTCTGAGCTGTTCTGTTATCTCCTGGTTTCACAGCTTCACAAGGCAGACAGAAAGAGTCTGAACAGAGTTTCACTCTGATGACCTTAGAAGAGATAACAACAAAGACACCTGAGTTCTGTCTACAAACTAATAAAGTCCTCCAGAAAGCAGCCAGCGTCTAGTCTTCTTCTGAACTTGTCGTGAATTAACGGTTTATCTGCTTGTAAAACTATCCAACGTTCAAAATGCTTCATCCCATCAGCAACCACACTTTTCTCCCTAGGTTTGCTTTTTTATATATACTAGACCATGACCTGGCAACCTGGGAGCCAGCGAACACAAAAACGCTAATAAACAGCTGACATTTGGGGAAAGCGAAAAACGGGCTTCGCTGTTCCGTGCACATGGTAATGGTCAATGTCTGTGTGCAAATTCAGATCAATTGCTCCAGGCGCTGAGGAGAACCGGGCAGAAGAGATTTTGGCCTCACCACCCACATAGAGCTTTGTCAAATTATAGGAGGATATAAACCCATTTTACTGTTGGGAAAGCTTTAATCTGGTCATCAACAGTATTTATAGATTTGATCCCACATTTTACATCCATGGTTTCTTTGTGTTTTCGTAGGTTTCTCTGTGAACCACCTGCCAGTAGGCTAACTAACTGCTGCTACTGGGATTAATACAGTTGTTTAGAATTTAGAATTTGATTGCGTGGATGACATGATCAGATTTGTCTGGAGGGAAAACAGGAGGGGACCTACTATAGAGCCCTGAGGGACCCCGGTCAACAAAGTATATACTGTTTAATGGTTAAAAGTGAGAGTGAGGGAGAGGAAGGGGGAGGGAGAGAAGCATAGTATGAAAGACAGGAACAGATGAAGGTGAAGATCTGAGAGAAAAAATACACTAATGGGAGGACAAAAAGGGACTGAAAGAGGAAGAGGGAGGGAGGCAGATACAGCAAAGAGGAAGGAGTGTGTGTGTGTGTGTGTGTGTGTGTGTGTGTGTGTGTGTGTGTGTGTGTGTGTGTGTGTGTGTGTGTGTGAGGGAGAGAGCGAGAGAGATACAGGGGAGAGGAACGAGGGATGAGAGGAAAAATGAGAGCAAGGACAGACACGGTAATTATTTCTCACATCACACCTCCGCTCTGTAGCAGAGGACAGGACACAAAGAAACCCAGGTGTGTGTGTGTGTGTGTGTGTGTGTGTGTGTGTGTGTGTGTGTGTGTGTGTGTGTGTGTGTGTGTGTGTGTGTGTGTGTGTGTGTGTGTGTGTGTGTGTGTGTGTGTGTGTGTGCGCGCGCGCGCGTGTGAGAATGTGTATGTTTAAGACTGTGAAAGCGTGTGAAAGCGTGTGAAAGCGCGCGCGCGCGTGTGTGTGTGTGCATTTAATGAGTCCATTTAAGAGTGTGAAAGAGAAGCAAGGTGCATGTCCACGAGTGTGTGTGCGCACGAGTGTGTGTGTGTGTGCGCACATGACAGTCCATAAGTCCATGTGAGCAGAGTAGTAATTACCATTCCAGTGTGTAGTTGAAACACACGCACCTCATTACTCTCTCATGACCCGTCTACCACTTAATTCCACTGTCTGTCTGCCTGTCTGTCTGTACACACACACACACACGAACAGCAAAAGCTCCTCTAACCCATTCAGACCGGGAACGCATCTGTGTCACTTTAAGATTTCTTTGGCTATTCAAAAATAGCAGATATACAAGCTCGTAGCACGGCAGTCGCGCTTGTATATCTGCTATTTTTGAATAGCCCAAGTATAAGATAATGGTTAAAGCAGTCTAAAATGACAGATGCTTTCCCGGTCTTAATGGGTTAAATGAATACACTGGTGATTCGTTCAGGCACGCACCTCAAAGTTATAGAAAAGGATCCAGCCCAATCTATTGTGTTTTATCTAATGGCGTCTGTGGATAACGGGACCACCGGAGACACCCCTCAGACTGCAGATGAGCGGAGCCACAATAAAATATCCGACAAATTAACTCAGAGGAGGAGGCTCAAAGTTTGACCTCTGAATCTCAATCAGGGGCGGCTCGCTTCGCCCTTTCTAAACGGCTGGCGGCTCGCGAGGGCATGAAGACAGGTTCTTTTTAACGACCCGTGTCTGTTTTCATGCACGGCTGGGCTCTTCTTCCTCACGCGCACACACACGCGCACACAGATACGCGTTTGAATTATTATACTTGTGAGACCATCGACAATTTAGGAGCATGACTTTAAGAATTTTAACCCTAAAGCCGAAAAGAGCCGATCTACAAGCTCACAACGCGTTGCATGTCAGTTCATGAAACCAGCACGTATAAATCAGGCATAACTCCAACCCTAACCCCTGAACCTAAAGAGCTAATCCTAATCCTAATCCCAATCTAATTGAACCTAATAGTACGCCTAACCCTAAACATATTTTTTAAACCTCAAACGGACATTTCTCTTGTGAGGACCAGGAAAATTGTCTATTTAGCAAATTCTACTATACTTGTGGGGGACTATTTGGCCCTCACAAGTATAGTAACACAAGCAACACACACACACACAGCTGGGCTCTTGTCTTTTGTCTGGCGTCTCTTCACGTCCAAGGCCTGTCACGACTGATAACTGAGACAATCTGTTGTGTGCCACAGTACACACACACACACACACACACACACACACACACACACACACACACACACACACACAGTGGGTGGGACGGGTGGGGGTGGATGGTGGCTCATCCTGAGCCGCGTGTCGTGCATCTTAAAGGAACGCATCGACTTTTGTGCAAACGAGTCCTTTGATCATGTCGGCTTTTTGAATTCTGCACCGGCGCGGCCTGATTTACGCTTCGTTGCGCGCCGGTGTGGCGCGGCGAAAATAGCCGATATGCAAGCTCACACCGCCTTGCAAGTTGCAGTGCGAATCATTGTGAGCTTGTAGATCGGCTATTTCCAGAGTCTGACTATCGGCAAACGTTAAAACCTTGACAGGCTAATTTAATCTAACTTTGTGAAGGGTATGACATAAATCATGTAATTTTCAAGTTAAATTGGGTTCTTGGGGGGGGGGGGCTGGTAGCTCAGCTAGTTGCTACATAGACCAATAATGCCACTTGTGAGTATGAGGATCTGGGTTTCGAATTCTACCACCATCACAGGACAGCCATAGCTTAGTCAGTGGGTACAGAGGCTCTCTGGTAAACAGAAGGTCACGGTTCACCCCCCTGGGTCTATAGTATGTGTCCATGAGCAAGGCACTTAACCCCCAACTGCTACTCAAGCACTCTAACTCAAGTACAAATCTGACTGAGCAACCTTCACTTGTAGTTCAGTAATATTTGAACAGGAGTATCTACAGTATAAGGCTTTGTCTACCACTGACATTGACCTAAGTATCTAAAATCAAGTAAACAAATGCCAAAGAAAACGTATCTAGAAAAGGCCTGGTCTTTGTCGTATGATGTCGTCAAAGTCCACATCAGCGTCCAGCCACCTCATGTTCCACAAATTATGTCCGTCGTCATGGAAATGAAATGAGCATTATTTCCTGCTCATATGCGCTTGAGTGAAATGACACCTGCGCCGCGCTAATGCACCGACGGTTTCCGTAGCAACGTAATTAAAGATTCCACAAAGGACAATCTGACATTCAACAGATAAATGACAGAGCAATGTGTGTGTGTGTGTGTGTGTGTGTGTGTGTGTGTGTGTGTGTGTGTGTGTGTGTGTGTGTGGGGGGCACGGGAGGTTGAGCGGCAGTCTTTGAATCTGAAGGTTCCCGGTTTGATCCCTGCATGGCTGCATGTCCAAGTCTCCCTGAGCAAGGCACAGAACTCCAAACTGCTCTCCATGAGCAGGTTAGTGCCTTGCATGGTTTCCTTCGGCGACGGTTTGTGAATGTGTGTGTGAATGTGTGTGTGAATGTGTGTGTGAATGTGACATTCATTGTAAAGCGCTTTGGAAAAAGGCACTACAAATGCAGTCCATTTATATAGATCGTTGAAAGATTTGGAGAGTTATGCTTACATTCAGGAACAGTTTCAGGTCGGGGCTACGGTTACGATTAGACATTTAGGGTAAATTGATACTTGATTGAAAATAGCCGATCTACAAGTTCAGAAGGCGTCACGTCGCAATGAGTTATGATCTTGTTATGGGTTAAAAATTGCCGTCGAGAATTTTGTTGTCCTCACTGGTATTGTATGTGTGTGTTCATACAGTACAGTGCAGAGAGAGTGCACTATAGATTCATATCACGGTTCCTTTCCGTGCAAATCCAGTGAGATCCACATCTGCCTCCGAGTCAAAGCCACCGGGGGGGAATTACGCTCATTGTTATTCAGGGCATCAGAGAGTAAAATTGGACTGTTTTCCATTCTTCCTGTGTGACCCCAGCGTCCAGACTCCGGTGGGAGGCCCTCTGCACACAGACTATTAAGCCATTAAGACCGGGAACGCATCTGTGTCATTTGAAATTTTCTTTGGCTATAAAATTGCAGATCTACAAGCTTCCGAGCATGTAGCACAAAGTGCCACCGTACGAGCTTGTAGATCTGCTATTTTCTAATATATATATATATATTTTATTTTTTATTTTTTTGAAGATTTTTTTTTTAATAACTCAAATCTTTGCTTCTGGGGATTCTACAAATGTCTTCTAAATCCTAACAGTTTTCTGAAAAACTCATGTTGCTATAATCAGTGGTTCTCAATCTTTTTCATGTCAAGGACCCCCCATTGTCCGCGGACCCCCCCCCCCCCTCCCAGCTCAAGATATCTCGTTCCAGGGACCCCCACCAGAAGCAAAGATTTGAGTAACAAATGCTTTAAATATATATTCAAAGATTTGCACACATTTTCACGATTCTTTCTAAAATAAATGGCATGTCTACAAGCTCACTCGGTGCCGCGCTATGAGCTTGTAGATCTGCTATTTTTGAATAGCCAAAGAAATCTACAGTGACACAGATGCGTTCCCGGATTGAATGGGTTAACAGAAGCCACTATCCGCACAGAAAATAAGTTCGGGGAGAGTGAACTTGTCGAAATTAAGCCCAGCTCAGCAAGAATGAACTTGGCTCGGGGGGGAATTCTACCCAAGAGAAGGTTACACAGAAAATATGCTCTGTCTCTCTCCAACTTTTACACACACACACACACACACACACACACACACACACACACACACACACACACACACACACACACACACACACACACACACACACACACACACACACACACACACACACACACACACACACACACACACACACACACACACACACACACACGAGCAACTGAGGCTGAACACATGCTGACATGCAACTCCGACACCACACTTTAACATTTTCTGCTTTTGAATATTAATGTATTGTAATTATATTGTATTGTGACTGCACATGAATGTAACAAAGACATCTGCTTGCACATGCTTGTGCACGCGCACGTGTCGTGCACACACACACACACACACACACACACACACACACACACACACACACACACACACACACACACACACACACACACACACACACACACACACACACACACACACACACACACACACACACACACACGTTCGCATTACCATACTTAGGACTGCAATTTCATGAATGCCATTTTAACCCATTAAAGCCGGGAAAAGCATGCGTGTCATTTTAGATTTTAGCTTATATATATATATATATATACACATATATATATATATATTTTCATACGAACCCAATGTTCGTATGAGTAGTTTAGAACAGTGGTTCTCAAAAATAGCAGATAAACACGTTTTGAGAACCACTGATTAAGAGGTCTTATTACATGTTCAACCTATCTTCATATAATTGGTCCTCACTAACACTCATTATTATATGGTACGATTTTGTCTACTAGCTCTGTGTCTCAGAGGAGAGCTGTGGACATTTCAGAAACCAGCCTACCAGTGACATCATCGATGGGGAAATCCAAGCTAATAGAAACTAAAGGCTTTCTATTCCTGGAAAGTTATCTTGCTATAATGGAAGCCATAAAATATTAAAATCTTGTTTGAAAAACAAAATCTGCCTGACGATGATGTCACTGGTAGGCGGGTTTCTGAAGTGCCCACAGCCCTGCTATGAGACATACAGTAGACAGAGTAGAGTTTTCTTTTACCATTTTATCATGAGCTTTAGTGAGGACCAATCATATGAAGAAAATGGGTGAAGTCGTCCTTTAATGGGTTAACTTTGTTTTCCTTCTTTTTTACAAAGCCTGAGTTATCCTTACTTGCGTGCTGGTGTCGCGAATAGATCTACTGTACAAGCTAACAACTTGTCGTGGTGAGCTTATAGATCTGCTATTTTTGGTGCATGGCAAAGTATCAATCAGGCAAAACTCTAACCCCTAAACTTCACCTCTAAATACCTACTGTAATTATTTTGTGAAGATTTTTTTTTATTTTTTTATCATAAAACAACCATTTCTCTTGTGAGGACCAGGAAAATAGTCCTCACGATGTCTATTTCACATTCTACTATATTTGTGGGGACATTTGTCCACATTTAATCATGTACTTAACTTACCTGTCGTGTCTTCTTACAGCTGATGTTGGGCGGGCTGTAGGCCTTGATCTGAACACACTGCTGATTGGGCGACCACAGCCAGGTGTTCTCCTCCGTCCACCTATCACACTCCTGCTTCCTGGTACACCTGTGCAACAAACCGACCAATCACAAAGCTCAGCTTGATGCGCAACGATTGAACTACGTATCATACTTCATTTCCTCTACAAAAAAGCCTCTTCTCCAAAAATAGCTGATCTACAAGCGCACAGCACACCACATTTTGACATGTTCTGAGCTCGTAGATCGGCGACTTTTTGCAGAATGTGCGGCCCAGAATAGGGATGGTGGGGTCTAAGCCGGTTAAAGCTCCCAATTACATGTTATTATTAATAGACTTTTAGACAAAACACACACACACTCACCGGCCCTCCAGCACACACCAGCCACAGTAGGGGTCTTTCATGGACACACAGGAGTCACAGGTGGTCTTCAGGTGACACTCCTGGACAGGCACCATAGTGATCTACAGGGACAGCATGCTGCATTAGTACACTGCTTCAAGAAACACTTTCATGTCAAACTGAAAGATAACAAGCCACAGACCCCCATTTGAAAAATATCTTAGTTGATAGATTAGACGAAGTGCATAATTCTAAAACTTGCTTCACTGTAGATGGGGAGAGAGAAACCTATGCTCTGAATAGTCATGCTTATTCTCTCATTAGAATTAGATTACCTTCTAGCTGATCAAATTATCGAGAAATTAGCCACTTTTGTAGGCAACAAAAATTATTAAAAAAACACAAAGATGGCATGTTGTGAGCAGGGAACTCGGTAAATGGTAAATGGTGCATTTATATAGCGCTTCTATCCGAAGCGCTTTACATTGATTGTGCCATTAACCCATTCACACACACATTCATACACCGATGGCGGAGGAAACCATGCAAGGCACCAACCTGCTCATCGGGAGCAATTAGGGGTTCAGCGTCTTGCTCAAGGACACTTCGACACTAACTCTAGGGGAGCGCCCCAGCCCGGGATCAAACTGGGAACCTTGCGGTTTTCCAGTTCACTCTACCCGGCCACTCTACCCCTGAGCCACTGCCGCCCCACAAACTCGGGTGTCTCCGTGTCTCGCTCAAGGACACTTGGACACTGAACCTGGAGGAGCTGGGGATCATGTCCCCAGTTCAAATTTGATTATTTTGGGAGGGTGGTGGACTGAAAAGCACTGATGTAGAGAACTGTGGAACAATAATGGTCACGTGCATAGCGAGGCGGTGTTGCATGGTGACTCATCACCAGTGCTGTAGCCTTGCATCGGCCTCTAACTCGCTCTATGCACCACAGTCAATGGCAGCCATTTTTATTTATCACACCTAATCATGTTTCTCTCTGCAGCGAGGGTCATCTGCCTTTTGATTTACGATTTTACACCCCGGCCGAGGGAATAAATTCACCTCTCCGATGACCACAACAAAGA
The DNA here is from genome assembly GCF_963454915.1 of Gymnoscopelus microlampas. NCBI lineage: Eukaryota > Metazoa > Chordata > Actinopteri > Myctophiformes > Myctophidae > Gymnoscopelus > Gymnoscopelus microlampas. The sequence continues at coordinate 31,487,542 of NC_139960.1, forward strand.
CAGGGTCTAATAAATATAAATGCGACGGCGAGTGGGAGAGGGGCGGAGTATTGACGCGGGACTTGATCAGAGTAAATAGCTTTTGCAGGAGAGCGGCGGTGTAATTAGCTCGTTTCTGAATCGATGGCACGGCAGACAGACAGACAGAGAGAGGATGAAAAGGAACGAGTGAATAGCTCAACTCCCAACCTTCCAGTGGTGGAAAGTAACTAAATACATGTATTCAAGAACTGTACTTAAGAACTACTCTGGACAAGCTTTTCAAAACGGTTTGACACATTTTTAAAAAGGCTACTTTTATACATATATTTTCATGACAATACTTTCAATGACAATACAGGACTCTTACTTGTAAGAGTCCTGTGTATACAGTATTTCAACATTATGGTGTTGCTACTTTTACTCCTTCCTGCGACCTTGTCAACGTGCGTGGCAACATAAAGGTTTTCACACTCATTCATGAAGGACAGAATAGAAAGATCAAGATCAGGTGAGACGATTTATAGAAGAAAATAAAAGTTTAGTGAACAACAGGAAAGCAGAACAACCTTATGTCTTTGACCTCCGAGTTGTGTTCATTTAAAACAGAAGGACAGAGGAATAAAATAAAATTACACAAAGGGTGCGTTCGGAAATAGCACACTGGAGCGCACTCGCCTATTAGTTTGCATTGGCCAGTGCGCTCAGTGCTGTATTTCCGAACGCACCCAAAACCAACTCCACCAGCAAGTGTAAGGATTTCATAACTTTTTTTTTTGATAAATCAAATAATCTTGAAGCGCGTTTTCTTTTTTTTTCATTCCGGTACATTTCATATATCAACAAATCGATTGCGGACATCACTATTATTATTTTAATGTTTATGTTAGTTATTAACTCAATCTCTGTGGTGATGTAGAGATGTTATATTAGTTATTAACTATAGGGATATACAGATGTTATATTAGTTACAGTATTATTAACTGTACCTTCTTCTCAGTGGTGATATACAGATGTTGGAAGCTGGCATCAAACAGCAGGTTCTTGTTGACCTTGTCCCCGGTCACACGACCTGAACGACTGTACACCTCTGGACTGGAGGACAGATGTACCTTCAACACCTGAAAGATTAAAAACATATTATTATTAATACAGTCTATACTGTAAGTAGTTTTAGATCAGCTATTTTCACTATATTTGGAATAGGGCTTAACCTTCAGTGGTTCATTCATAACATACTGTTTTGTTTCCCTTCCTAGAGATGTAGTGGAGTCAAAGTCATACAGTAAGTCTCCCAAAATACAGTACTTTGTTACTGTCCACCACTGCAAACAAACCAGATGTACATTCAACACCTGAAGTACAAAAGTACAAAAACTAATCATCAGGAAATGCTGCATACAAATGTGCTTAGTTAGCATTCAATGGGCAATCTCTGCAGTCTGTCAGACGATCTTCTGGCGTCCTTGAGTTCCAGCCGCACAATGAAATGTATAATAATAATAAATAATTTAGCACAAATATACATAATAAATAAACAGAAGACATTACAGAGAGGCTGAGAGCAGTAGATTAGCACAGACATGAGAGAGAATGCGTGAAAGAGAGAGAGAGAGAGAAAGAAAGCTGTAAAGAAAGATTGAAAGAAACAAAAAGTATATTATGAGACGGGAACAACATCGAAATAAGAGTTTGGAGGATAGGAGATTGAAATTCTAATAGTACAAAAGGAGCTATTTATGCAATTGGAAAACTACTGGATTCAATTGCAAAATTTAAGGTAGAAGTCAGGAACTCAGTAGTTAAAAAACTATAAACTGCAAAGATTTCTACAACAAAACATCTAAAGTTGGGTGGCACTAAGCACTTTCTACTCGCACTAAGCACTTTCTACTGTCTGTACTGTATACACGTGCCAAAGCTGCAGCTTACATTGTTCCTGCTGTTCTGTTGTCTGGGTGTTGTTTTGTTCCTATGGTTGTTTGGTTCTGGTTTTTGTTTTTTTGTTTTTGTTTTTTGTGTTGTTGTTTTTTTGTGCTGTCTTGTATGTGAGAGGAATTACCAAGACAATTTCCTATCAAACTTGTTTTGAAATGGCAAATAAATACTTGAACTTGGCATACAGTATGATCCCAGTTTTAAACCGAGAATTTATTTTCGAAGGATTTAAACCAGTGGTTCTCAAAGTGGGGTGGGGGACAAAAGGTTCCATGAGGGGGTTCCAAATGGACCCTTACAGGCCTGTAACTCTGGTGAGACTCTTGTTTCGCCCAGGTCAACGTGGTTTTGAGGTTAGGTTTAAGCATAATATCTGTGAGGTTAGGGTTAAGGTTAGGGTCAGGCATAGTGTTTGTGAGGTTAGGGTTAGGGTTTAGGTTAGGGTTAGGCATAGTTTTTGTGAAGTAAAGGTTAGGGTTGAGGTTAAGTTTAGGCATCGTTTCTGTGAAGTTAAAGTTATAGTGTTAGGGTTAAGTTTAGGCATAGTTTTTGTGAGGTTAAAGGTTAGGGTTTAGGCGCAACCTGGGCGACACACCAATGAAAGAGGGAGTTCCGTAACTCTGAGAGGGTAAAAAAAAAAAAGAAAGACAGATTTAAATTTTAAGACCACTTTATTAAAACCTTTTTTCCAATGCCACTTTTTGCAGTACAAGAAAAGAGAAAACAGAGAGAGAGAGAGAGAGAGAGACAGAAATAGAGAGAGACAGAAGTCAGAAGTGATGATGTCACCTCTCCGGTGGTCGTTCCCAGGAACGCCACGGCGTGCTGCGTCTCCACGACGACAGCCACCGCCGTCATGTGACTCTTGCGGACCAGCGTGGGTTCGGTGGCCAGGGCGAACTCTGCCTTGCTGGCCAGTGGAGAGGGCAGGAACTCTGCACCACACTTATAATTTACAGCCATGTTGTTCTGATGGAGGTAAAACACACATGGCAGAGGGGGGTTCACATATATTGTTTAGCACAAAACTAATGGGATTCAATCTGGCTCAATCTGGTAACCCATTCGGTAAAAAAAAAGAAACAATCTATTCTTTGTTTTAGCCTCTGAGGACACAACCTCCTATTTTGTGTTAATAAGGAACTCGGGTTTGGCTTATCGCTAGCTTTGACTGGGGTTTAGTTTAAGGCAGTGGTTACCAACTTTTCCTGCATCAGGGCCCACTTGAAAATATTGAAAAGTTGTTAAATCGAAAGCCCTCACTGCCGATGCCGTCTTTAAAAAAAAAATGTATATGTTTTAAATTTAGCACACAGAACCAGGAGATGATCCAACGTGATCCAAAGATTTACTGCTCCATTCACTTCCTAGGTAGGTAGGTAGGTACTGTAGGTAGTGTTGTGTGGCTGTGATAGTACTGGATATAAATATTCTGTGACTACTTGAAAAGGTAAGAAAATCGAAAGATCTCTGTCAGTCTGGGCTTTATTTACTTATTTACTCTGGCAGTAGGTGAGTTAACGTAGCCATTTCAAGGCTTCACAAAAGGCACCCTAGGCCGACACTGACCATGTTCTGGTGACTGACGGAGAGTCAAAACCTGCAGACCTGCTGCGTGTCTCACCTTTTGACCACACAGATCGTCAGACTTGGAGGAGTAAGGAGAGTAGACGGCAGGCTTTCCATCGATGTTTCCGTTGTCACTGTAGCAGGCTCCTATGATCTGCACCAGCCTCTGGTTGATGACACGCAGAGGGTACATACCTGCACCCAAACAAACAAACCACATTACGGTCACACAAACCTACAAACAACAGGGTCCCTAGCGAAATGAGTTAACATAGTGTCACAATCATTTTAACCACTTAGCTTTGGCTATTCAAAAATAGCAGATATACAAGCGCATAGCCGCGCTATGCCCTTGTAGATCTGCTATTTTTGAAAAATCTTGAAAATGTGTGCATATCTTATATACTGTATATTTTTTAAAGCAAACGTTTTTAACTCAAATCCTTGCTTCTGGGGGTCCCTGACACAAAACATTTTCAGATGGGGGTCCGCGGCCAAATGTATATCAATTTAGGGGTCCTTGGCATGAAAAATGTTGAAAACCACTGGTATAGATAGACGCTCGGTCAAACCGGGCCACGTGGATTAGAACCCCTGGACTTACAAGAGCCTTGAATCTTGAATGGAAAAGTAGTTTATAATTTATTAAATAGACTCGACGGGGAATGCTCAAGTTCATTCAAGGTTTGGCAGCACAGGACAGAGAGAAAGGTATTTCTCTGTGGCCTGTGGCACGCATTAAACCAAGATGAATGTGCAACACCACTGCCAAAGTCTGTCAAACATTCATCAGAGTTAGGAGGAGAGAGAGATATGTCGACACGAGGGGACAAACGGGAGCTTGAGTTCCTTCTTGTTGGAAATAGAGCTGAAACTATAGATTATTTCATTAGCGATTAGACGTTCGCCCGGGACCCAAACTTGTCATAATAGCAGATCTACAAGCTCACAACGCGTCTTTACTTTTTTTAATATTTTGGGAAAAAAGTAGTTTAATGGAAGACACAAAAAAGGGGACATTTACTCACTATCAATTACTTTTTCGATTAATTGAGTATTCGAGAAGTGTGTTTTTTGACAATTCTTTCTTTACTTAACTCTTTTTTTATTAACAAATCGAGAACATTTTAATAGATTCATTTTTTAAGTGACTAAATCGATTAGTGTGATTAACTACTGTACTTAAGCCCCATTTTAGACGTCATTGTACAACGGTGTCGCACGAAAATAGCCGATCTACAAGCTTACAATGCGTCGTGATGCGTCCTGTTGTCAGTTTGTACTGTAGATCGGCTTTCTTTTTTCAATTGGATTATTTTAACAATAGTTAGTTGGAGATACGCACACAGGGCGGAGCTGGACGGATCCTCATCAGAACTGAAGACGATGAACAGAACTTTATCTGATGGCGAGACGTCACCGTAGCGACCAGATGAGTTCATGTTCATGGAAAGAGATTCACCTGGTGCTGCTACATATGCAGCCTAGAGAGAGACACAGAGAGAGAGACAGAGAGATGGAGGGAGACAGACAGACAAACAAAGGGGAGATAAACAAGGGCAAGGGTGAGAGGCGGGGGGATAAAGAAAACGAGAGAGAGAGCGAGAGCGAGAGAGAGAGAGAGAGAGAGAGAGAGAGAAAGAGAGAGAGAGAGAGAGACAGAGAGAAAATGAACAACCCACAAAACAACATGAATGAATAAATAAAATAGACAGAGAGGCTGATAATTCCATAATAAAATAAACATGAAGGATAACAAAAAGTAATAACTTTATTTTATCTTCAAAGATAATACATTTAAAAAGAAACATCTCACCTGCACTTTGTTGTATTTGTTGGTAGCACTACAGTTGAGCTGCAGCTCAGTGTAGGAGTAGTAGAACTGATCATCTTCACACATCCTACAGATCAAGCAAACATTATTGTTTATTAGTATATATATATTATTTTTTTCAATTACATTTTGGGGGTTTGCGGGTTTTTTGTAGTCAAGTTTTTTTTTTTGTAATATGAGGTAGTCAGGGCCCAAATATGGAGTGTGTCGTCTAACCTCAATGTGTCGTCATGGCATCAGACGCAAACAAATCAGTCAGCTCCACACACACACGTGATTACGCTCATGTCACTATGACTCAGCCATATAACCATATAACAACCTGGAGATAAAGGTGAAGTTCTTGGTGTCCTGGACGCCCAGTGTCCGCGAGAACAGGAAGTAGACGAAGCCGCCATCACTGAAGGCGAAGCGGAAGTCGTGCAGGTAGCGCAGGACGAAGGGGTTGGCCTGGACGGCGGACGCATCGATAATGCTGTCAAACACCCCCCACTCACCAAGGTCCTGGAGGATGCGAGTGGAGATGAGCTTGGTGCTGTCATGACTGCCATAACCCTTACCCACCTGGAGGGGGAGACAGAGAAAGAGGGAGATCATTTTTAACCGCTGTCAGTTTTTAATGTTTAAAAGAAGAAAAAACACAATGAAATCTGTTTTCAGCTTGTAGATATGCAATTTTGGGGGAAAAGAATGTTAGTGGTTAAAAAAAGTAAATTTTGTTCATGCGTTTATTTTGTTTCTATCAAAGAGTTGTGTGTTTAATTTACAATTTAGGCGTTTATGCATTTAACAGGGCGACTTACAAGTGATAATATAATATAATATGGTTCAAAACATGGGTATAATCGGTGGGCTAGGACTCTCCATCAATGGGATGAGCATCGTACCCAAAATTCTGGCATTTGTCAGCCTCAACATAAAGCTGTATTATGCAAGTTTTTTGTAGTGAATACATTTGTATAGTAGAGTATGTTAATACAATATAACTTATACGCTTGGGGTGGTGGTTGGTCTCCCTGCTCTTCTATTGAGACATTTAGATCGTGTGTCTATATAGACACAACCTTTGACACTATCCTGTTTCTG
>NC_139960.1:31498947-31506447 GCF_963454915.1 Gymnoscopelus microlampas
TTGGCTGCATGCCGGTGTCGTGCACAGGAGATAGCAGATCTACAAGCTCACAATGCCCTGCAACAAAGGATAAATCAGGCTAAGTATAAATAAATCAAGCTCTAAGTGGAGAGACAGGCGTGAACAGAATGAGAAAAAAATAAAGGACGGAGTGGAGTGTAAAAAGGAGGAATACAGGAGGAGGGATTTTTGGGGGAAAAGAGGCAAAATATCTTTAGATATAGATATAGAAATGTTGTTTAGTGTATAAATGGTGTTTTTTTGTTTACCATTTTATTTTCTACTGTGTAACAAAAGACATCTTTCGTCACACAGAAAATAAAATCAGTATATCAATGCTGTGATATCGTCTCTGTCAGGTGGAAACCTTGTCTGTCCAAAACTCTTAATTTCTTTCATTTTCAGGAAATGGGAAATAAAAAACCTGTGCTCCAATGCCGTTATTATAATATTTAGTCACAAGCATTTGCTAACATTGGTTCAATATTCATGAAACCCACAGACACGACATGCAGAAATAGCCGATCCACAAGCTCACAACGGTTGGGACCTTGTGGATCAGCTATTTTCACTACTTTTGTGCAACATTTTTGCAGGATGAAGTAGGACATTCATTTATGAAATAGACGTGAACAGTTGAAACATGGAGATACAAGATTTCTGCTTTTCTGTTTCGGGTGACTGTTCCCTCTAGCCAGGCCTTGAGGAACACCCACGCGGGTCCAAACCGGTTGGCGTCAGCGTTTTAACCTTTATTTAAACAGTGATAATTGAGCCATTCCCTAGACATTAAAAGGCTTTTTAACGATAATCGTTGGCTCGTTATGCGAGTGTGCTTGAAATAAGCCGAAAGGCTTCCCTTTGGACAGGAGGAGTGAGGATCGGGGAAATGAACCGTCAAAAGACTAGTTTGAAAGATATTCTCTCTCACACACACACACACACACACGCACACACACACACACACACACAATGTCAAAGTCACAACGCACATGATCAGCAGCAACACTGATACAATGCATGTTAATAAACAAACATATACACGCACACATGCCATATGTTGATGCACACTGCACATGATCAGCAACACAATACAATACATGTTCTCTTTCAGACACACATACAGGCTGTGTAAAAGGGGACATCTCAGCGTGGAACTAACACAATGGATAGACAGAGGAGAGGACAGGCAAGGAATTCATGCTTCAGTGTTTTTCATTCAAGGACCCCCGAATTGATTTGTATTTGGCCACGGACCTCCATCTGAACATATTTTGTGCCTGGGACCCCCCCCATACAATTTGTGATGTTAAAAGGTTTAAAAAATATTTCAAATGTTTAAAATGTTTCTTTTCTTTTGAAAATAGCCAGATCTACAAGCTCACAACTTTAGAACTGATGTAGATGCTATATTAACTCATTTTGCACAGAAAAGCACGGCTTTGTGCTGCGTTTCCAGCTTGTAGATCTGCTACTTTTGCTTTTTTTAGAATTTGAATCCTGAAAAGTAACAGTTTTGGACAAACGGAATGTGAAGTGCTCCATGCAGTTGACGACAGGCAAGCATGCAAGTGAATTCTGCTCTCTGCCGTGTTGACGGTGAGACATTACGTTTTCTCAACGGTAAAGCTAATCTCACATAAGCAGACCACTGTCTGATTGTCTCCCCAGAGACCAGTACTTTCTCAAAGGTAAGACAGCAGGTTCGTGGGAAAACGTTTTAGCAGCGCTGAGAGACGAGGTGATCATGCAGAGTGCACAATCCTCCTCAGCTCAAACAATGGCTGCATAACGTACGTTCTTTTCATAATAGGTACATAATAGGTAATATGTGTAAACCATTTTGTTCTCAAACTTTTTTAAGTCAAGGACCCCCAAATTGATATGTATTTGGCTGCGGACCCCCATGCAGAAATGTTTTCTGCCAGGGACCGCCAGGAGAGAAGATTTATGTTAAAAAAAAAACACACATTTTCAATCATTTTAGATATTTTTCAAACATTTTCAAAAATAGCAGATGTACAAGCTTGTACTGTAGATCTGCTGTTTTTTAATCACTAACATATACGGTAAATGGATAAAGTGGTTAAAATGATTCCAATGCTGAATGTCACTCGTCCTCTGTCTGTCTCTCCGTCTATGTCACTCGTCCTCTCTCTCTCTCTGCCTATGCTCATGGGATAGCTCTTGTGTAATCGGTTAGATCAAAGTTAAACAGGAAATCAGCTGAAATAAATTAGCTGTGTGTTCCAAATTCAGTGACCACACACACACACACACACACACACACACACACACACACACACACACACACACACACACACACACACACACACACACACACACACACACACACACACACACACACACACACACACACACACACACACACACACACACACCATTTCAAGCCCCCTCTCTCCCCTGTGTTGCACAATTCCCCCAAATCACTCCCACAGCATTTTTCGACAGAATTCCAAACCGGGCCTTGCACTTTATCAGCCCCCATCCTCCCCAGTTCCTCTTAACCCATTCCAGGACCAGACCCTCCTCAGCACTGTAGACATGGGAACAGATCCAACAGCATTCCCACGGAACACTGTCAACATTCCACCAGATGTGTGCGAGTGATTCCTGCCGAGTGTTTTATCAGCAGACAGCTCTGCAAATCTTCAAACTGCTCCAGAGTCCAGAGAACATGGGTTCAGGAACCTCCATGTCTCTCTCCCAAAACATTCCAATCCTGACTGATTGAAACCGTTTCTCACAAACCCTGGTGCTGCTACTGGCCTGTGGTTCTGTCAGTCAATCTAGAGCAGTGTTCTCAACCTTTTGTAACTCGATGCCCACCTGGCACACACACACACACACACGCACGCGCACACACACACACACACACACACACACACAAGTGCGCCTCCGTAGAGAGGGAGACAGATTGAATCTTTGTGTTATGCTAATTTAATTTAGTGAGGCGCTTGACTGCGTCCCGTCCTCCGTGTTGGAGAAACAATTAACTGAAACTCTCCATTCTGGCACAGCTCCACGCACACGCACACACACACACACACACACACACACACACACACACACACACACACACACGTCTATACTGTGTTCGTTTCTGCAGTGTTTGTGCTGTGTTTTTTAACACAAATCTTCTCTTCTGGGGTCCACGGCCACATACATTCTATTTTGGGGGCCCTTGGCATGAAAAAGAGAGAAAACTACTCATTTAGAAGGTACTTGTAGAATCCGCCTCAGGGCTTAATTGGTTAAGTACAGTATTCAAGTAAATGTACTTCCATTACTGTCCTCCACTGCCTGTGACATGCTTTGTCCTAAATGTCTCTACTTGAAGACGGCACAATCACTGTGAAGACGGTACGTTCACTGTCCATGGTGGCTAATGGGACTCAGACAGTGATGGAATCTATTGTGCTCAGAGAATAATACACGTGGGCATGCGGGCCTGGGAGCAGACGTAAGGTAATTGTTCTGCAGTCACACACCAGACACCATGTCTTTTCGCAAGGTGCAAATTAAACCTTCTGTCTGCAGCCTTTGTACAGAGAGAGAGAGAGAGAGAGAGAGAGAGAGAGAGAGAGAGAGAGACAGAGATATAATGAGGAGGATTCACACATACCCCAACTTACAGTATATGAAATATCAGAATAATCAGACTGTGTGTGTGCGTACAAGCGTGTGTCCTGCAACGTCCACAAGCTACAATATGCAGATGATTATGCTCTCCTGGCCCACAGCCCAGCTGCCATGCAACTTACTCTGGACATCATGTCCTCTGTTTACCACTCACTAGGACTTGTGATCAACATCCACAAAACAGAGATCATGGCGCAAGAGAGATCTCCACCCCCCGTGTTCAACATCAGCGGCACACCCCTCAAGGTTGTCCAGCAGTTCAGCCATCTCGGCAGCATTCTGACACCCTCCTGCCAAATTGATGATGACATCCAGGCCTGTATCAACCAAGCCTCCTATGCCTTTGTCAGACTGCGCTCTTGTGTGTTTGAAAACAACCACCTAAGAACACCAACGAAAGTCGCAGTATACAGGGCAGTGTGCGTGTCTACACTGCTATATGGGTCAGAAGCCTGGACTGTCACATCAGACGCCTTGATGCATTTAACATCAGAAGCCTCCAATGCATCCTTGGCATCACCTGGCAGGACCGTGTCCTACACACTGACATCCTCCAACGCACTAAAGGCATGGGTTTCCGAGGCTACCAACGCACTGACTCTATCAGCATCGAGGCAACCTTAGCAAAGAGGCAACTCCGATGGGTCGGCCACGTCATCCGGACGCCTGGCTGCCGTTTGCCCCGTCAGGTGCTTTATGGACAGATCTTGTCAGCCAGTAGGAAGAACGCCTTCATCCCGGGATCCCCCATAGGATGAAGTGGCTAATGTTGCCCGGGAAAAGGAAGTCTGGAGCTCTCTGCTGGAACTGTTGCCCCCGTGAACCGACTCAGGATAAGTGGTTGAAGATGAATGGATGGATATAGTATGTACAGTATACCACTTAAGCCCTATTTGATACTTTGTCGCACAACGATGTCGTGGAACAATAGTAAAAATAGCTGACAACACGTTGTAATCCAATGCGCTGTCAGCTTGTAGATCTGCTATTTTTACTATTAAAAACATTATATTTTCCTATAACGACATGCCAAAAATATGGATCGATTATTCTTCAATGGTTGACACATTTCAATTAGTTTCATTAACTGTTGCATCGCTTGAGCCAATTGCCTCTCACGTTGATGAGTGGCTGCGCGCCATCTGAGTGGGCAGCAGAGATGAGAACTGGGGCAGAAAGAGAGAGAGCGTCGTTACAGAAAGATAAAGATGGGGGGGGGGGGGACTCACAGAGAGAAAAAAGTTAACACTGTCAGGATGAAAGGAAAGTAAGAAAGTAATTGTTGGGGAGATTTAGAGAGGGAGAAAAAGATGAATGGATGAGAGAAACGGAGAGCAAGAGAGAGAGAGATACCACAGTACTTAATTAACAAGGCTGCCTTTGTTCCAAAACGCTGAGAGAGAGAGAGAGAGAGCGAGACAGCAAGAGAGCACGCACGCGCAGAGAGAGAGAAAGATCTTCTTTCCATCCAGACACACACAGATAGCCTCATTCCTGCACAGATTAAAGGATTTACAGCAAGGAGCCTTATTAGGGACCCAGAAAGAGTGTGCGCGAGTGTGTGCACACGTGTGTGTGTGTGTGTGTGCGAGTGTGTGCGCACGTGTGTGTGCGCACGTGTGTGTGTGTAAATGATTGGGTGTGTATGTATGCCAGAGCAAGTAGCTGTCTCTGACCTTTCATCTGTCTGTCTGTTCATCCAGTTTAAAACACAGATAACTCTTCATGCTGACTGCACACAACGTACTGTATATGCGCGTGCACGCACACGCACGCACGTATATGCGCACACACGTGCACCACACACACAAATCTTGAACTTTCGCCATTTTAGAGTAATTTATTACCTGGATAAAATAACTGTTCTTGTGTGTCAAGTTGTTCACCAATTATCAGAAAAAGAATAAAGAACACGCTGCTCATGTTTAGGTTTATTAAAGTACAACTGTCAAATGTACAGGATATCTTGCCAATAGTTTCAGAATTGTTTAAGCTAATACTGCCGTTTGTTTGGTAGGCTAGACTGCTTGCAGTCTTGAGCAGCCTTGTTTTATTTATTTTATTTAAGCTTTATTTAACCAGTACCTTTTTCAAGTGGGAACAGGCCAAAAGGCAGAATAAAATTACACATCTTTGATGAACATACACAACAAAACAAACAACAATAGTACATCCATGATACACAGCAAATACCTATAATATCTCCAAAGTGATACACTTTAAGCAACAGGAAAAAACAGGCGTGGCGGTCCAGGCACTGCCAGCCTGACAGCGTGTCACGGGTTCAACTCCCGATACCGACGACCTTTGCTGCGTGTCACTCCCCATCTCTCTCCCCATTTCCTGTCAGTCTACTGTCCTATAAATAAAGGCATAAAAGCCCCCTTAAAAAAATAATAATAATAATAATCCTACATAAAGTAGAAATACACAAAATGTACAACATGCACACAAATATAGACCTACAAAGAGGCTAGTAAACATCCAAGCAAGTGCAAGTGTTGGTGAGTACATCTATGGTGATCGTTTTTAACCTTCTCAAGGGAACTAGCAAGGCCAATTTGAGTCTGGTCTGTCTTGTGTGCTGATTTTTGCATATTTGAATAATAATAATAATCAGACTGTCTGAATGAATGATCACATTGACCTCTTTTGATTGGCTGTCGTAGCCTCAGAAAGTATAAAATGTTTGTCAACCTGTCTATACCCCAGCTTGAGAAAGGTCCGAAGGGACCGAAACGTTGCTCTTTTTATTAAACTCTGAACAAAGCAAGCAGCTGTGTGCGGGCCTTATCTTTTTATTAAGATTTTTTTTAAGTATACTTTTTGTGACCAACGCACCAACTAGAGAGGAACCGGGTGTGCGGAAGCCTTCTCCTCACAAGCTCAGCAATGCAGAAACCAAAAGCAAAGGCCCATAGGGGCCAAAAAACTAAACAAAACCAAAAAAAGACACATAGATTAATAACTGTGAATGATGCACAATGCGTCGAAGCCGTTGCAGAGACCGTTGCAGCGGTCTGAATTACCCCATTGCAGGTCTGCGCATGCAGTCTCATTGGGTCGCAAGTGATTACAACTTTGTCAATTGCAAGCAAAGCGTTTTCAAGAAGCAAATCAAACGCTTAAGCAATCTGAGCGTGTAAAGCTCTCTGGGAACAGTCACGCGCACAGACGTAAACAACCAAACAATGGCAGAGAGAGTTTTGGACGGAGGAGAAAGAAAACATGCTTATCAACCTTTTGGAATAATCACCATGTTTATGCAGTAGAACACCAGTTTAAAGAGCTACTCCAACAAAGTCACCAAAAAGAATGCCAAACGTCATGTCGCGGAGAAACTGGGATGTGGTATGATCTCTCTCTCTCTCTCTCTCGCACACAGGCGTTGTGTACGCGTTTGTGTGTGTGAGACAAACACACACACGCATACACAACGCAAATTTTTTATTACCGCATGGATCTAGAAACAGAACTAGAAACAAACAATAATTTCACCCACTGTTTTACACGCTCATGCGTCGGTTTTTGCGCTCTGATGTTAAATTACAAGCAGGGATACAGTAGCATCTGTAATCGTCTCTTCTTGTCTGTGTTTCTATTCTGGAATCGTCTTGTTATCCTTTCATCGGCCACTCACAAAGGCCTGTACTACCCGTCCTGGGTCAGTTCTAACACATTTCACAGCTCGGAGAGCAAAGACACAGGAGCATTATGATGATCTGAAATGGTTTGTCCCTCTCATCCTGTATAAAAATAAATAAATACAGAAACTGTTGAAGGATAGGGATGGGAGGTATGAATTTAGAAGGGAACTGAATTTGAAACATCTTGGTG
>NC_139960.1:31511447-31518947 GCF_963454915.1 Gymnoscopelus microlampas
TTCAAACGCGGCGTGGTTTCTAGCTACTTTTGATACTTGTGTGTGACACCGTAGTATGATCAAGCATATAGGGCAGTCATTTACTCAAAAAAAAATACAAAAAGTTAAAATATGGAGATTTCTGCCCGACAGCAACAGAATCTAACATTGTATCATTTCTGCCTGACAGCTATACGATATGAGAGTGGGTGTGGAGGGAATGGTTGTGTAACAGCAGAAGGCGTCCTGGGCCTCATTCATTGTAACATCTGTGAAGGGAGGGGTCTTACTCAACTCCTTCAGCTTGCCCTTATTGCTTATTTGGGCTTGTTTCAGAATTTATTGATTGTTTAAACCAGTGGTTCTCAAAAATGTTCATATCAACGACCCCCAAATTAATCTGTATTTGTCCACGGACCCCCCCCATCTGATTCTTTTTTTTTGCCATGGACCCCTGTACCAGATTTGTCGTTTCCAAAATGTTCCACATTTTGCACTTTTTTTCCTCAAGATTATTTTGAAAATAGCAGATCTACAAGCTCACAACGCATTGCTTATTATGTTTAAAGTGCTCATGTGGCCTAGTCGCTTCTTTTGGGCTTGTTTTCATGAACCTGGCTGCTTATTTATCTCGCAAAATCTGGCAACGCTGCCTGAGCCTGGTTTATGGAGCATAAGGGGGAAAGACAGCTGTTCTGAGCCTGGTCCCCAGCTCCGTAGCCTGAAGTTTCCTTGCTCCTCTATCCTCACTTGAACGGGAAGTTCAACTCGGTTCGCCATTTTGACGTCACACCAGGTCTGAGGAGCTTGGAGTGAGGAAACATGAGTGCATCCTTCCAGGACACTCAGGATACATTCTTCGGCTATACGACTATGAAGGGTTAAACCGGAACCTTCCATAACATAAAACTTGATGTTTATGTTTCTATTATAACCAGAACCATCCCTGATGGGGGAGCATGTCATAAAAAACGATTTGCTACTGTATATCTATGAGCATGTAGATCAGCAGTTTTCCCTATTTTTTTAAGTTTTGAGTTCTTGTTTTCCAGATCTCAGGGTTAAGGCCTTTGCAGACAGGGTACGATTTAACCAGCAGTTTTAACCGCATGCGAAAGACGCACAAATCGAACTGGGTTCGATTGAAAAAAAAAGTGTATGGAAACAAACCCAGAACCTGCGAAAACCTCCGTAAGATGGCACAACACGGTTCACTGAGTTGTTGTTGTGGTAAAGAGCCATGAAGACTTATCAAGCCGTCCCCCCGTACCCTGCTTCGAGAAGAAGTGGGATAGAAATACAGCAGCACCAGATAACCTTGAGGTCCAGGGTTCTCAAACCCCCACCTTAAGGGCCGCTCGCACCATATCGTCTGTCGGGTGGAAACCTCATGTCCAAAACAGAGACTGAGCATGTAGATCTGCTACTTTTGATGCTTTTGTGTGACTCTGTAGTATGATCAAGTAGGGCATTCATTTACGAAAAAATACAAAAAGTCAGAGTATGGAGATAAGAGGTTTCTGTCCGACACCAACGTATGTTAACAGGCTACACTGAGCGACGGCTGGCGACAATGACACAGCGATTTTGCGAGCACGGGCGACAAACAAAAGTTAACATTTTCCATGTTTATGCAAATGAGCATCGCCTGGATTCAAGCTATACAACGTGCGACGGCCAATCACATGACATATGTGTTCGTTTTTCCTCATACTGTAAGTCCAACAGCTCCCGAATTGTGTTTATTATATTATAGCTGTTGCAAATGTGAAATAAAATAGATATTGACTAAATATATGGCCCATTTGCCTAAGATGTTATCAGAAGCTATTTCTGGTTTACTATATAGGTGAAATGTATAACCTCCTCCTTGTCGCGTCCTACTCCAGAGATGGAGTGATGGACATCTGCACTGGCAGGCTGCTGCAGAGCTCTGTCTCCGGGGGCCAGAGACACTCGAAGCGCACAGTTAGTATACCAAAACTTCACTAGCATTAATGTCTAAGCTGATAGAGTACACACATCGCCTGTTGGGGTGCTGCTGGGCTAAGATACAGGATCATGAGACGGAACCCGGTTTGGTTACTAGGATTGGCATATGGTCACTAAATCCACAAAATGTTTCCTCAGCGCAAGCGTAGATTTTGGTTATTCATACGGGAGGCAAATTCGTAAACATACATATGCACGTACCTATGTGTTGGCTGTAGAGGTTAGATACTATTTTTGTATACTAAATAAGTACTATTTAATAGATTGCTTCGACACAAAGTCGTCCGCTCTCTACTTCCTCAAAAATAAAGCTGCTTGGAGCCTGAATGCAACCACACGTAATCGACGCCCCTTCGTCACTGTTTGGTGCGACTGCTTTTATGGTTTTGGCGACGGCGACTTGGCGACACACAGCGTCAAAATATGTTTTGGTGCGAGTCCCACTTTAGAAATCACCACACACCATCAGAGAATGATTCCACTGTACAGCCTCAAACTACTCTAATTACAAAGGACAATTCTAAAAACCAAGCCATCTAATTTAATGCAGTGATTATGTCCTTATTGTCATGAGCCTTCATGGTACTTAATGGCAACCATAATTAGCCCGACATGAATAGCTGGTTAGCGGATTAGCTGCAGTATGGCTCCACCCCATGCTCTCTTTATGACAGAGACAATACTTACATTGCCCCATCTGCTTAAAGAGAAGCTCTGACTTAATGCACTGCTTTACAAAGGGGGGAGGGGGGCACAGTCCCCAGGGAGGCCAAATGGAAAAGAGAGGGGAGTGGACAAAGATAAAAAATCAAACAATACAGTACAGTATGTCTATATAATGTTTTAATTCAAGTTCAATTCCTAACACTATTTCTACTACTTTAACCAATTTCAAATGGCATTTTGGACATGTATTTACTGTCAAAGTTATTCAAAAATGTTCTAACCTTTTCAAAGAATACTAAATAAGACTAATAGGTTGCGCATCAACAATGGGTTTTCTCAGTGGAGTGCTAGACCCAAAATCCAGTATACACATCAAAAGCAGGAATTTAAAAAAATCCCAAAAAGGTAGCACATCCGAAATTTCAAATCAATAGAGGACAAAGTACTCACATTTCCACGTTTTTTACTGGCACACACCAATAAACGAACACTTCATCAGAGCTAACCCTTTTCAAAGAATGTTCGGCTATTTTCACTAGTTTGTTGTTGTTGTTTTAGCCACTTCTCAATATAGGTGGTCTACAGCTATGGGTCATGGAAACTTTTGAGGACCCCTGATTTACAGCACTGGATCTTAGCTCTGAAATGGCATTTCTACTGCTGAGGGAAATATCAGTTTTCCACAACAGACACAATGTATCCCATTGCTTTACCAGCTCCACGAGAGTAGGGATTAGTAAATAAAACCGATATAAAAGTTTTTAAAAAAAGAAAAAAGAAAGACGCTATCCTGGATGGCTTTCTTTGGTACGTTATGTGGTTCCAGAAACACCTTTTTTTTTTTTTATGTGTTCACAAATGGGATGAACAAAAACACATCCAGATGATGAAATCCATAAATCCACAACAGCATTAGCATTATCTCCCCATCAATGATCAACCATTTGACCCAGTTGGACACCTGTCTCATTTGACCAACCTGTGATGTATGTTTGACCTCCAGCTTTGTGTGCAGAGAGAGAATTGGAGAGGATTAGATCAAACCTAACTTGATTTTAATCTGGTTAGGATTACTTCTCTCATCATGTGTATGGTTAAAGAATGAAACTGGAATGTCTGTCTGTCTGTCTGTCCATCCAACGTGACATTTCCTATTGAACAATGCAGAGTCTATGTAACCACTTAAACCCTATACAGTTCGTTAACAGGGGTCCCCCATGGTCTTTCACTTGGCCCTCTCCTTTTTTTCCCTCTACAAAAACACCTCAAAGAAAATAGCCAGTCTATTTTTGCCAGAATTTGGCCTGTAATGACCTGCCCACAATAAGGACACTGTGTTTCACGTGGCTAATAGCCTGCTTCTATGCAAACGCGGCATGACTAAACATGCACTTTAGATGATGTACGGTAATGTTTGACCTGAGACACACACACACACACACACACACACACACACACACACACACACACACACACACACACACACACACACACACACACACACACACACACACACACACACACACACACACACACACACACACACACACACACACACACACAGCCTCTTTCCCATGAGTAAGTGCACTCAAATTATCATGTCCACACAGGCTGTGTTGTTGATGGATTGCATGTCTCACATAGAACCAAAGGCAAGCTGGGTGTTAACATGACAGAATTAACACATTAGAATGTGTGCAATGTTGACTGGATGGAGATACAACACTCCCTGAAGGGGGTTGGGGGGGGTCTTTCTGGAAGGGGGGGGGGTATATAGATAATACAAATGGGATTATCGTGTTGTCACTGTGAACATGACTGGAATTCACAGACTGACCCACATTTGATGCAATATCAATTACATTGCTTTTGTGGTCGGAAATGAATTAATGCCGGTGGGGGGGGGGGGTGCGCGCGCACACGTGTGTGTGTGTGTGTGTGTGTGTGTGTGTGTGTGTGTCACTCTGGGCGCTGGTACAGAACATTAAAGGAGAACGTCACCAACTAAATTAAGGTGAGCTAAAACCATATTGCCTCCTTATAATTAATAATGGGAGTCAGTCAGATTATCCAGATATCCTATTGCATGTCTTTCAGCACCACAGAGATTTCTCTCTCCCTCCATCTGTGTGGGCTGACAGAGCTGGACTGCACAGCACGTTAGGTGCCACAGAAGGTATCAGTGTGGATGCTCACATCGTTATCATTTTAGTCATACAGTAGTTATAGTTACGGTGCTCGTGTGAATGGCTTTTAAACAACAGACCTGACTGTGTACTGCTGTGTGTCCAAGTATGCCATTATTGTTGTGTGCTGTTGTGTGTCACTGTGTGTTACTATTGTTGTTGTGCTGCTGTTATTGTGTGCTGTTGTGTGTGTGTTGTTGTCTCGTTGTGTACAGAACAGCGCTGCGGAGAGGAATGTTCCCTTGGGGGACAATGAAGTCTAAAAAAGTCTAAAGTCACACACACATACACACAGAAAAGGTCATACTCACAAACTTTCACTGCCGCTCTACTTTAAAAATGGCGCGCACCCACACGCACACACACACACACACACACACACACACACACACACACACAGAGGGAGTGTAGTTAAAAGAAGGGGTCTCAGGGGGTGTGTGTGTCACTAGGGATACCAGTAGAGGGGGTCGGTGGGTTCTGTTGAGAAGATGCTGCTTTGTGTCCTATTTTCTCTCTCTTTCTCTCAGTTCACTAGTGTGTGAGCCTCCTGCCCTCCGTGCTGACCTCTAACTAACTGACCATCTGATGCGCGCGCACACGCACACACACACACACACAGAGATGCCTTTGGATAACTGGTAGGTTTTTCTACATATAGCCTTCTGGGTCGAAGCAGGGAGATAAGAGAGAGAGAGAGAGAGAGAGAGAGAGAGAGAGAGACTGCTCCTGAAGATCACAGAAGGGAGGAGATGAGAAGATGATTAAGCCCAAAGAAGAGGAGGAGAGAGGAGAAGCCGTAACTTTGAAGGCCTGGCAGAAGGAGGCTCTGGCCTCCCTCTTCACCAGGAGCATGAGGAGAAGGAGAAGAACCAAAAACTGAAGAAAAAGTATTCCTGAAACATCAAAACACTGAAAACCTTCTGGATTCAGTATCAGCCCTCTCCAAAAACAGCAGATCTAAAAGCTCACAATGCGTTGCGAGCTTGTAGATTGGCTGTTTCGGCTACTTTTGCCTTTTTTTTGTTAAGGTGAAAGTGGTTAAGCGTGTTTTATGAATAACCAATAAAAAGCATGAAAAATAGCATGTGACTAAAGAATAACTGCATTGGATCCATTGGAACACATGCTCTTTTTCCCATTTTATGAAACAGCATACAAGGTTTCTACCCGACAGCAATGATATCTATGCTGTACACATTGTATGATAAAAAATCCACCTTCCTGTGATTTGTGTGCATGTGAGAGAGAGCGGGAGAGAGAGAGAGAGAGGGGAGGGGAGGGGGGAGAATGGTATAAATCTCTATGTTAGGCTGTTACAATATACAACTATTAATGAATTAACTTAGCAGAGATCCTCATGTATTATCATCGTTGTTATTATTATGGCGGGGAATTGAATTGAACATCCAAATTAATGTCACTTAGAGACTGCACTGGGACAAACATACACAGCAAGGACAATTTCAACCGGAAAATTGCTTTTCACTTTGAATAAAGTGTGATTAAATTGCAGAATGTGGGTATGCATGTGTGTGTGTGTGTGTGTGTGTGTGTGTGTGTGTGTGTGTGTGTGTGTGTGTGTGTGTGTGTGTGTGTGTGTGTGTGTGTGTGTGTGTGTAAACATGATATATTTGATGGCAAAACTGCAAAGTGACGCAGCTCTGTTTACACACTTCTTTATTTGAATTGTACATACTGTATACATTTCTCAGCTTCCCATGCCAATAAAGCCCCTTTGAAAACTGAATAGAGAGAAAGAGAGAAAGAGAGAGAGTCATTCTAAAAGAGAGAGACAGTGAGTGTTTCTATGCTAACCTGTGACAAACGGTTAGCATACTGTAGGTGTTTTGTCACCTCAGTACCCCGCCTGTACGCTTCAACAGTTTCCTACACATTCTAGTTCTTACTGACAAGATCTTTGTGATCCTCTCAGCGTAACACGTCCAGAAGTGTTCCCCACAGGACAGCCAGCAGCCAGCCCCAACACAAACAAACACAGAGACGCTAAACAAATAAAAAAAATACATATATGCAGTCAGTGGTGAAAAAAGTACTCAAGTAAAAGTATCAGTACTGCAATGTAGAAGTACTCTGTTACAAGTAAATGTCCGGAATTCAACTTTACTTGAGTAAAAGTACAACAGTATTGGTATCAAAATGTATCTAAAATACCAAAAGTAAAAGTACTAAGATGTTTGAAAATAGCAGATTACAAGCTCACAACGGGTCGCGATGCGACGCGTTGTGAGCTTGTAGATCTGCTATTTTCAAATAGCCTAGGTATAAATTAGGGCTAAAGTGGTTAATGTATGTTTTATAATGTAATATATTTATATCTGCAAAGTAACTAGTGGCTAAACTTTTCAAATAATTGTAGTGGAGTAAAAGTACAATATTTGCCTCTGAAATGTAGTGGAGTAGAAGTAAAAGACAATTGGAAATACTCCGGTAAAGTAAAAGTACGTCAAAATTGTACTTAAGTACAGTACTTGAGTAAATATACTTAGTTACTTTACACCACTACATATATGCAGTAGAATAGTGCAGCCATTCTCAACTGGTGGGCCTCAGAGCCCCTCCCAGTGGGGCAGCGGAGGTGCTGCCCAAATAGTTTAAATCAATAATTAAAATATATACACCATATAGATTTGTGCATTGAGACATTTGTTTTGTCTGA
>NC_139960.1:31523947-31591447 GCF_963454915.1 Gymnoscopelus microlampas
ATTATGACGTTATTGGGCTATAAACATTCGTCGTTAAAATAGACCATGTTTCCCAAGTCCGACCAACCCCCCTCCTTCCCTCGAGGGAACCATTAATCCTCGATTCCCGGGAAGTTCCGGGGGAGAGCAGTGGTCACTTCGCTTACATGACAGTGATTGATTGATTGTGCGGGTTTCTGGGTGCAACCAAATACCCCGTCCACCCCAACCAGCCACCCCCCCCCCTACACACACACACACACACTTGATTACTCGAAACTCTCCAGAACGAGAGATTGCGGTTAGTCATATCAACTTCCACCAAGAAAGAGATGTCTGCTCCGCCGATTGGCTGATGGGTTAGGAGCTTACGGGCAGTGGTGGAATGTAATTAAGAGAAACAGGCCATTCAATATAGAGAGCTTTCACTTTGGTAAAATCTTGATGCAAATATATTTGTATTTCTTAGTCAAGTAAAAATGTGAATACAGGCTTTTACTTGCAACAGAATATTCCTACAGCTTATTGTGCTATTGCTACTTTTGCTCAAGTAAAAAAAAATCATCTAAGTACTTCTTCCATCATTGCTTGAGGGTGGGGTTGGGGGATGGGATGTCAAGGGGGTCGTGAGAATTCTGCATTTGAAAATACTCTTCCTGTTGGTCTAAAGAGGAAAGGAGTCAAATACAAAACAACTCAAAGTACCAATAAAATACGGGTATATATATGATTTCCATACAGTATATACATGTGTATTGGCTCGGGTGGAAACCTTGTATGTCCAAAACTGTGGGAAGAAAATAAGCTGTCTTCCTTTGGATCCAATGTAAAATTGGCTTAAGGGAGGACTGGCCGGCTGGCTGGCCAGCCGGCCGGCGGACGGGCGAACCAATTCGTCACCATGACTCAGCCATAACCATATAAGGAGTTCACAATGCAGCTACGCCGCTATTGCCAGTAGTTGCCGGCTCTGATAGACATATAATGCACTTCCGGAGAATACTCTCCTGAATCGCCCGCTGTTAAAACGCACCGTCAGGCCCGAACTCTAGAATCTATAAAACCCACAGTCAGACTTAAACACTTTCCTTTTAACTCAATCACTCAATTAACACATCCGACAGCAGCGATTTTTCCCATTTTGTTTCTTTTTCAAACAAAAAGCTGAACTCGTGTCACAGTTGAACAAAATGCCCGGTGACCCTGACAACAATACACTGCTTCTCACACATCAGACGAGGGGGTCACACGCTCGTTGGAAAGCCCACATTAATTCTGAAAGCACAATCAGCGCTTTGTTAGGTATTGAAATCTGTGTGAAAAATAATGAAAAACTGATGATTTTCTTTTTCTGTACGAGTGACCTCTCGCTCTGCCAGGTCACTCTAAAAAGAACCCAAACTGTGACTGTGACTGTGAGAGTACTGAACATTATTAACACTGTATTTCTAAGTAAGTAAGTACTTTTAAAAAAGAACACCAACAAGTAAAAATCCATGCTGCTGTTAAAGCCACAGTCTGTACATTTTATTTCCTTTCGAGGTTCAGTACTGGGACCAAATTTCTACCGTTGTTGTTCAGGGGGGATACTGCCCTTATGAGCTTCAGGCAATACTACTTGTCCACCAGTAGCTGTCCTACCTGACACCAGGGTCGAAATGTCTCAATGGAAGAGTAGGGAGCCTCCAACCACTGCACATGTACTAGTTATATTAACGTACCCTCTACCATAGAGAGTGGTTAACATTTTTATTTTTGTTCACAATAACTTCAAAATAAGTTCCAGATTGCAGCTTTAACTTAACTATGAGAGTATGCAAATGGACCAAATGGACCCTAATTTAGACAACAAAAACTCTTAGGCAAAAAAACAACTATGAAATGGGATCTGCTGCCTAAAAGATGGGGACTGGGGGTCCTTGACATGCAAAGTTTTGAGAATAACTGATCTAGACTTCTAGAGCAGTGGTTCTCAACCTTTTCAGGCAGCAACACTTCACTGGCCGCCGCCCCCCACCCCAAAAAAACCCTGTGTGTCCCGACCCACAGGTTGAGAACCACTGTTCTAGAGTGTGGTATGCCCATTTGCCCACACTGCGTCCTGATGTGAGGGCTGAGGTGAAGGTCATGAACTGGTGTTAACTGCCGCCAACAGGCTGCTGAACTGGTTTTATGGGACTGGTTTAAACGTTTTACAAAGAGCCGGGGCGTCGCAGGACCTCGACAACTGATACTAGCACGTACTGTACCAAGGTGATTTGGGGTTGAAATGGATCTGCTGATCCAGTGTCACATATCATAATGTCTATCTCCAATCTCCTCAATATCTCTCATATTTCACCCGTCTCTCGCTGATATCTTTCTCATATACACAGTACAAAGAGAGAGAGAGAGAGAGAGAGAGAGAGAGAGAGAGAGAGAGAGAGAGAGAGAGAGAGAGAGAGAGAGAGAGAGAGAGAGAGAGAGAGAGAGAGAGAGAGAGAGAGAGAGAGAGAGACAGACAGAGACTGGTCCACCCAGTGGAACCATGGGATTAGATATGGTTCCACACTATAGTGGTACGTGTCCTAACCACTTGGTTATGGGGTCGCCCCATTTTGTGGGTGTTTAAACCTCTTATTTTATTTTACAGCCACAGTAGAGACAGACAGGAAATGCAGAGAGAGAGAGAGAGCAGTTAAATGACAGAGCAACGGTCGGCCGGGAATCGAACCGGGGACTCGTTCATCAGGGCATCGTGCCCATGTGGTATGAGTCCTAACCGCTCGGCTATGGGGTCTCCCCAACACTAAGCATTTTAACTGTGTAGCTTTCAGACCAACTGTGACAACAAGCTTTTCTGTAAATGTTCCTCTCATGAAAGTGGGTCATTTTAAAAGGTCATGACCTCTGGGGACCGAGGCACATACCACACAACTCACAACGTCATGGGAAGGAATCCGGCTTGTAACCACATGAACCCTGTTTTGGGCATGTCATAATAGGCGATCACTCAGAGCAAAAATAGCAGATCTACAAAGTATCACAAGGTGGCGTGTTGTGATGCATTGTGAGCTTGTAAATCGGGTACATTCTGCAAAGAAATCTTGTGTAGAGGGAAAAAAGGGGGCAGAGTATTAGACTCCTGGGGGACCCCAGTCAACTAAGAATAATAGGGGTTGAGTGGTTAAACTGTGGTTGTGAGATTTTTTTTTTATTGATTGATTGAATACTTTATTAGTCAGATATGTAAACAGCACATGATACAATAAGACATTAAGGATAACACCAAAACAGTCCTGGAGACTTGTTTCCATTGTGGTCCTTGACATTCATGTAGGTATTTCACATGGACAATTGCATATCTCTCTGTGACAGTTAATTACCATCGATTGATATGCTGCAAATTAATATAATAATTATCATATTAATTATTGACAGGATGTCACTCATTTGAAACCCAAGAATTCCTTATACATTAACATCAAAACGTTGTCCCTTGACTTTTGTCATTTCGTTCTCAGTGGCAGTGAGGCGTAGGTCATGACCTCTGACGGAGGGGGCGCCATTGTTACCAGTGTGTAGGAAGTCAGTTAAAGAGTGTTTAAAAGGCTGTTAAGTATGTGCTCGGGTCAGAGGTCACATAGTTTCTTTTTACACAGTGTCTGGGAGGCAGTGTGAGTGTATTCTCTCTGCTATGAGCCGGAGAGTCCTTATTTGACACGGTAAAGACTACTGAGTCGCTGCTTAAGTGTGTGTGTGTGTGTACACATGCTAGCGTGATAAAGGGAGGCCAGTCTGAAAGGTATGATGCCAAATGACTGAACACACTTACTCACTAGCAGCAGTGTTTAGAGCCAACAACATTACATGCATTTAGTACTTTGGTTAGTGCCTACTATTGTGGCTGGCAGTGGCCACTATTTGTTTACACACACACACACACACACACACACACACACACACACACACACACACACACACACACACACACACACACACACACACACACACACACACACACACACACACACACACACACACACACACACACACACACACACACCAGTAGGGGGTGATAAAGAGCAGGGCAACACACACAGCTGCACTGATCTTATCCACAGCCAGTCTACCTGCCTATAGCCTGTCTACCTGACAGATCTGTCCGTCAACCTGCGTTCAGGGACAGGTCTCAGCTGGTGTTAATTAGCTCCATTGTTCAGTGAGCTCCAGCCTTCTGGCTGCAACAATAGCAATCAGCCGTCATTTAAACCCACTGGTTCTCAACCTGTGGGCCGGGGCCCACTGGTGGGACGCGAGGGTATTTGCAAGTGGGCCCCCCAAATAATGTGGCAAAACACTAAGATTGTGTTGATAATATGACATTAATATTTGGAAAAATGTATGTCAAATGTCATGGTATATTTTCTTTAAAACCTCAAAAAGTGAGTTTTCATTGTGATACTGATAGATAAGAACTTAAAGTATACCATGTTAGTCCCATTGATAAAGTTGTTGTTTTTTTTGTTTTGTTGTAAAGCGACTTTGGGTACTAAGAAAAGCGCTACATAAATTTGACATTATTATCCATTTTGGGCGGGAACCCCTATTTGTAACTATACCATTCAGGACGGGAACCCCTTTTGGGGTTCTTGTTGCTATGTACAGTATATAGCAACATACATTTGTTGTACTTTTGAATACATATTTGAAGTTTTTCAGAAAACTTAGGTCAGGATTTAGAAGGCGTTTTTAGAATCGGCCTCAGGTCTAAATGGCTTAAGCCGGAACACAATCAATTGATTATAAAAAAGTCTCTGAAAAGTGCACTGCCGGGTAAAGTGGCCAGATGGGTGGGCCGCGAACACTTTTGACATTTTCAACCCCGAAAAGGTTGAGAACCACTGATTTAAACCCAGGAGAGACTGCAGACTAGGCTTGGGGCGAAATCCAAAATGGAACATCACAATATTTGATGTAACGTTGCTAACAAATATCACAATATTTGATATTATTGTGTTAACAACAATCACACTATTCAATATTGTTGACTACTGGTCCAAGCTTACAAGAGATATCTGGCTGAGACTGAGACTCTTTCTTTGAGCTACAACAATTGGTCAAAAGAATCCTCCTTTCAACAGTGTGTGTGCATATGTTGTGTGTGTGACTGTGTGTGTGTGTGTGTGTGTGTGTGTGTGTGTGTGTGTGTGTGTGTGTGTGTGTGTGTGTGTGTGTGTGTGTGTGTGTGTGTGTGTGTGTGTGGTGTACGTGTCAGCAGGACAGCGTTAGTCGGCCATGCTTCAGTGTGTTAATTATGTAAATTGGTCATTAAGAACCCCTTAAGGGAGGCAGCAACACACACACACACACACACACAAACACACACACACACACACACACACACACACACAGCTAATGGAGTTGAAATTAAGCCAAAGCTATGACCTTCCTTATGTCTCTCTCTCTCTGTGTTTCAATTCAATGGGGCTTTATTGGCATGGGAAACATACAGTATGTTTCCCATGCCAAGTGTGAAATAACACCAAACAAAAATAAGTTATAAATATTACTACCAGAATAAAGCAATGTGTAAACATGTTCCATTTGGTTACTTACTACCAATCATTTAGCTGAGGAGGCCCTGGAAACCCCTCAAGGACCCCCGGGGACCTCCGGGGGTCACCCCATCTCCTCTCTGTCTCTCCTTCTCGATCCTCTCTACCTCTGTTATTTCTCTGTCTGTCTGTCTGTCTGTCTCAGGCTGTGTTTCAGCTGTCTGTCTCTATTAAACCCTGTGTGTGTGTGTGTGTGTGTGTGTGTGTGTGTGTGTGTGTGTGTGTGTGTGTGTGTGTGTGTGTGTGTGTGTGTGTGTGTGTGTGTGTGCCCAAGTTGTCATTTCATTCAGTGAGAACTGTGTGTGAAGTTTTTTTTTATCGTCCACAGCAGAATATTACATTCATGTTATTCATGAGATAGGAGCAGGTGTACAGTCTCTAGGACCACCTATCAACTCTCTCTGTGTGTGTGTGTGTGTGTGTGTGTGTGTGTGTGTGTGTGTGTGTGTGTGTGTGTGTGTGTGTGTGTGTGTGTGTGTGTGTGTGGTCAGTAGAGCATGACAG
The DNA here is from genome assembly GCF_963454915.1 of Gymnoscopelus microlampas. Lineage (NCBI taxonomy): Eukaryota > Metazoa > Chordata > Actinopteri > Myctophiformes > Myctophidae > Gymnoscopelus > Gymnoscopelus microlampas. The sequence goes on from NC_139960.1 coordinate 31,530,028, forward strand.
ACTAAAAACTTGCCAGCCTTTCTTTCTCTGCACCACCTCTCTCTCACTTTCTCTCTCAGAACTCTTTATCTCTCTCTCTTCCCCCTTCTCTCACTCTCTGTGTGTGTGTGTGTGTGTGTGTGTGTGTGTGTGTGTGTGTGTGTGTGTGTGTGTGTGTGTGTGTGTGTGTGTGTGTGTGTGTGTGTGTGTGTGTGTGTGTGTGTGTGTGTGTGTGTGTCTCTCTCTCCCCCCTCGTTATTAAAACTAATATGGTAAAAAGTTAATCAAGAAATGTTATAGGCTGGCATTTATGTCTCTCAAATGTGCGTACGCGCGCACACACACACACACACACACACACACACACACACACACACACACACACACACACACACACACACACACACACACACAATCTCATCAATTCTCTGCACAGATTTATGCCAGCACGCCAGGTCGACTAAATCAAACAGGATTAGATGATGGACAAGGCATATTAATCCATCCCAGAGAGACTGAGGCAAAAATCCATCACAGGGCCTAGTTATGAAAAATGATATTTACCCAGTCCAACCAATCCAATCAGGCGCGTGTGCGTGTGTGTGTGTGTGTGTGTGAGAGAGAGAGTCCAGCAGATGGAAGACAATAAATAAACATGGCTTCCAGGAGGCAGAGGAAATTGTTGCTCTCGGGGAGAAACCTTGCATCTCCCTATTTCGTACTTCATCATACAAGAGCGTCGCACAAAAGTAGTGAAAATAGCCGATCTACAAGCTCACAACGCGTCACGATGTGACGCGTTGTGAGCTTGTAGATCGGCTATTTACACTATTTTAAAACGTTTTAAAAATAATAATAAAAAAGGAACATATGAGGTTTTCACCTGACAGCAACAAAGTAGTGTGCAGCAGCTCTGCTGGTTCAGTATTATACCGTTTTTTTTTCCCCCCGGTAAATAACTTTTTCATCCACAGCACCCACACCACACCCACAGTTACCTTATAGAACCGTACATTTATGTCATATTACGGCGCGTAAACTTGAGAGAATAGCCATTTCCATGTAGACAGATTGAAAATAACTTTATACTTGACATTTAACCACTTGAGCCCCAGCATCCCTATTCTGGGGGGGAAATTGAACCAGAGCTGAGCTGATCTACAAGCGACGTGCTATTTTTTAGATTTGGCGTAGATAGAAAAAGAACTCTTCAAGTACCGTGCAACTCAGGTCCTTTTGACTTATCTAAAGTGTCTAAGTGGTTAAATTGAAGTGCTATTGATATATTATCAAAGTATTCTGTGGCACCCCTGGACTTGCGTCACGGCACCCACTTTCAGAAACCCTGTGCTATATGACAGACCACCTTCAACCTACAGTGATTGTTTTGCATTGAGTTCCACTGCTTAGACGTTGATCTACAGCAGTGATTCTCAGACTTTTTCATGTCAAGGACCCCCAAAATTATGTTTTTTTTTGGCTGCGGATCCTCTGTCTCAAAAAATATTTGTACCAGGATTTAAAGAAAAAAGCAGATCTGCAAGCTCATAGCGCGGCACAAATAGCATGAGTGCCGTGCAATGAGATTGTAGATCTGCTTTTTTTTTTGTGAAAATGTGTGCAAATCTTTGAATATACTGTATATATTTTTTAAAGCGAACATTTGTAACAAATCTTTGCTTCTGGGGTGGTGCCTGGAAGAAAATATTTTGAGATGGGGAGGGGGGGGAGATAGTAAATAAATATAATTTTGGGGGTCCTTGACATGAAAAAGTTTGAGAACCACTGCATTATAGCAGTGGATTGAGAGAGAGGGTTTTTGTCCAACCAAGCAACAACAGAAGAGGGCTGGGACCACGTCGGGCGGGACTTGACAAAGGCTCAATTGAACCAAAATGGACACGCAAAGGGTCCACAATGCATTTCTCACGACTCACTAACTATAAAGGAGTATTTTATCTTCGGTATGAACCCATCGTGTCGTGTGACCAGAAAGTCACCGCCGGTTTGAATCCTTCGATTGAAGTGGCCGGCCCGGGGGTCATTTGGGCTGGAGGAAGTATACTGTTAGACAAAAACACTGTCTTATCGGCCAGCGGTCCGGACTCTAATGTAGCCTGACAGCGCATCGCGGGTTCGAGTCCCGTTCCGCAGCATGTCTCTCCCCATCTCTCTCTCCATGTTTCCTGTCCATCTCCACTTATAGACTATCAATAAAAGGCAGAAAAGCCCCCAAAAAGTTCTTAATTTTCTCGTCTATGCAAAGGCAGCTACAGCCGAGCACCACATGTTTGACCCATAATTGTTCCAGTGGAAAAAAACGACAACAATTTGACAATCTAAAAAATATCAGATCTATAAACGTGTGGTCAGCATGGTTCCAACAGGCCTCTTCTCTCTGACTGAAGGCCATTTTTAACCATCTCTTTCGGACGTCGGGGCTCGGATAAGCTTTCTGAACTACAGTTCGGAGGGAGGTGCACGGTTCCGAGAAAATGCATCCAAAGCGTGCGCGCGTGCGTGCGTGCGTGCGTGCGTCAGATATTTAATGTAGAGCGAAAACAGAAAAGACACTAGCAGAGAGCCCTGAGGGACTCTATATGGGCTTTAAGTGGTTGGACTCCATTCCTATCAGTAGAAAACAGCCTCCGTTAGATTGCACTCTAACTGCTGCAGCTCCAGTTAAACAGCCGTCAGCCGCCATCCGTCTCTATTTTAGTTTTATTATGATGAGGACCCCCCCTCCCCCCATCCCCCTACAGTATATTCCTTTCCTGCGTAATTCTCTCAGCTCCACTCTATTAGGCTGTCAGTCATGCAGTGTGTGTGTGTGTGTGTGTGTGTGTGTGTGTGTGTGTGTGTGTGTGTGTGTGTGTGTGTGTGTGTGTGTGTGGGGGGGGGGGGGGGGGGCTATCATCATGGTTTAGAGTTTATATGAAGAAGAGACACCACCCCCCCATACTAATACAATGTGATGTGCAGAAGAATGAATGATAATCCATACGAGAGAGAGGGGGAGACAGAGCGAGACAGACAGAAAGAGAGAGAGGGAGGGAGGGTGAGAGGGAGGGAGGGAGATGGGTTTTGTGTATGAAAAGTGTTTGTATATGTGTGTAATGGCATATTTTGTGTGTGAATATCAGCATGTCATTTTGTGTGTGTGTGTGTGTGTGTGTGTGTGTGTGTGTGTGTGTGTGTGTGTGTGTGTGTGGTGTCGTATTTCTTAGCGAGGTTATGCGTGTGAATGTTCTCCGGTCTGAATAGAGCACTTGAGAGGCCAACAGCACACTCCACTGCCCTAATGACACACTGTGCGTGCGTGCGTGCGTGCATGTGTGCGTGTGTGCGTGCATGCGTGCGTGCGTATTTGGGGAGTTAGGTTAACTTTGCTGCACACTGGTGTCGCTCCCCGATAAAAGCTGCTCTACAAGCTCACACAATGTGTCACAGTGTGACATGTTGTTGGGTGTGTGTGTGTGTGTGTGTGTGTGTGTGTGTGTGTGTGTGTGTGTGTGTGTGTGTGTGTGTGTGTGTGTGTGTGTGTGTGTGTGTGTGTGTGTGTGTGTGTGTGTGTGTGTGTGTGTGTGTGGTCCAAGAGAAAGAGACAAAAGAAAAGGAGCAGAAAAAGAAAAGTGAACTGGAGCGCTGGTGAAAAGGAGAACAGGACTCCCTAGAGTTCCTCATTCTCCTCCTCCTCCTCCTCTCTGTTACTCCTTTATTTCTTCCCTCTCTTCACTCCTCCTCCCCTCTTGATCTGCACCTCTGCCCCTCCTTCACCCGCCCTGTTTATCTCTCTGACAATCTCTCTCTCTCTTTCTCCCCCAATCTCTCTGTTGCTAACCTGGATGACACACAACACCCTTGTAATCCCTGAGAGACACAGAGAGAGAATGAGAGTGAGAGAGAGAGAGAGACAGAGATAAAGGGGGAGAAAGAGAGAGGAGAGAAAGAAAGAGAGGGGGAGATGAGTGATAAATAGATGGAGAAAGAGAGAGAGAGGGGAAAGAGGGAGAGAGTGAGAGATAGGGGGAGAGAGAAAGAGAGGAGGAGTGAGAGGCAGAAACTGAGGAGGAAAGACTGAGGAGAGGAAAAGAAGACGGTGTTGGTAGACAGAGAGACAGACAGAAAGACAGACAGACAACCAGACATAAGGAGACAGACAGGCTTTAAAAACAAAGTAAACTGAACATCTAATAGAAATAGAAAATAGAAAAAATTGACACCACTTTGAAAGTGGTTAAACTGCCACAATAATCTTCCTCTTTCGGCTAATTCCCATCAGGGTTTCGCCAAAGCAGATCATGTGTTTCCATCTGCGGCACAATAATCGAATGAATGAAAATGTATTTAGCCTATTATTTGTTTGTTTTCGATTTCTCCTTTCCTTTCGACTCGGCCACCCTGGCGGCTCCTGGAACGGCCACCACTTTGAAAACCTGTGGGTTAACTTGAGTTACACCTCTCAGAGTCAGTTAAGGACACACGATTCTTTCGTTTTCGTTTTCTCCCTCTGTGCTCGGCTGGCCCTCTGACTCCTACTGGAAAGACCTGTCTGTCTGCTGTCTGTGTTGTAAAGCCAGCCCGTGGTGTGATCGACAGGGACCTGTCTGTCTGTCTGTCTGTGTTGTAAAGCCAGTCAATGTGATCTGGACTCTACGGAGACTTTACGGAGGCTTTGGAAATGCGTAGAGAAACAGACTGAACATTTCAGTCAAACGTCTCCCAAAGGAGGAATTAGCAGCTAGATGGGCAGGCTGAACGGACAGGATAGCATCTCCTTGCTGTCAGGCGAAAAACCTCATGTCTCCATATTTAATTTTTCGAGTTTAAATTAATGCCCTGCTTCGCAAAAATAGCAGATCTACAAGCTCACAACCTGTGTGAGCTTGTAGATCTGCTATTTTTGCTACTTTTTAATTTTTGTTTTAACCCATTAAGACCTGGAACTGTGTCATTTTTAGATTTGAGCTAAAAAGCATTATTTTACACTTTGGGCTATTCAAAAATAGCAGATATACAAGCTCGTAGCGCGGCACCGAGTGCCGCGCTACGAGCTTGTAGATCTGCTATTTTTGAAAAATCGTGAAAATGTGTGCAAATCTTTGAATATATATATTTTTAAAGCGAACATTTTTAACTCAAATCTTTGCTTCTGGGGGTCCCTGGAACAAAATATTTTATGGGGGTCCGCGGCCAAATACATATCATTTTGGGGGTCCTTGACATGAAAAAGATTGAACACCACTGATATAGAAACATACGTTTTTCAGAATACTGTTGAGATTTAGGAGACATGTAGAATCGGCTTCAGGTCTCAATGGGGGGTAAATTCAGGCTGTTATCACAGCTAAGAGCAAGAAAGTGCACAACAGTAAATACAGCCATAAACCATACATCAGTAGAAATACAGCAACACCTGCTTGCAGACAAACATTGTGTCGCCGTTGGGAAGAAAGAAACCTTGTATCTCCGTGTTTCACCATTGAAATTCTTCGACTATAATGACATGCCCGAAAAAGGGAGGCCAAGAATGAAAGTCTGACGGTTTTATAAAGATTTTAAGCAGTGAAAAGTATTAACTACAGCTTGTTAAATAATAATAAGAGAGAGAGAGAGAGAGAGAGAGAGAGAGAGAGAGAGAGAGAGAGAGAGAGAGAGAGAGAGAGAGAGAGAGAGACTGCATGTACTGCCTTTGAATGGTGCAAATACAGAATATAATTCTGTGTGTACAGTAAGTGTTAAAATTATGTTTTTATGTAGACACACCCACCAGTGCATTGAGTATACATGGATTTCACTTAATTACCACCCACCTGATCCAGTCCCTCCACCTCCTCCTATATGACCACCTACCTGTCCTAGTCCCCACTGCAACACACATTCTTTGTTTTTTTCATTTGCTGAAAAGTGTCATTTTCTGGACGTACAAGGTTTCCCCCCGACAGGGACGATATGCTCCACGTATCCTGGCTCACAAACACACCCACACAATAACAATTCAACAGTAAAAAACATTGAAAAAAGCAGAGAGGCTTTGAAACGATGTAAAGCTACAGCACATTGGGAGTCATTTGGAGAGTACTGTACCCCGCCACCAGCCATTATGGAAGACGCCTGTTGTCACATTTGTGGCAAAATGAATTTGTGACTTCTGGAATTAACAGAGGCATGGAGGGGGTTTATTGCAAAAGACAAAATGCACATAAAATAATGTCTGAGAAGAAATGACAACAGTGTTCTCAAACAGTGTGCTGCTGTGGAATATGAAATCACCAAAGCAATGGCTGACAACATACACCAACTAAACGGAGTTGAAGTTATGCCTGATTCAGTTGCGTGCCAGTGTCACACTGCATTTGATGTATGTGTTGACCTTGCTTATTGTAAGTCACTCTGGATAAGAGTGTTTAATAAATAGAGATAACAGGACAGAGAGAGAGAGACACATGTGCACGCACGCAAGACTGCGCATGGACGCAGGGAGAGAGAGAGAGAGGGAGAGACTCTTCTCAAACGTGTGTGTTCTCATACTGAACGTTATTTGTGTAATAATAATAAATGCATCCACGTCAGTTCCCAGACTTGTGGTTCAAAGTTTATTGTACGACAGACAAACAGAAGGGTTAGGAGGGGCGGGTGCACAGGTGTGTCCATGCAACAGGTGGCTTCCAGATGCATGAACGAACACACACACACACACACACACACACACACTACTCTCGTTGTTTGCCCACGATTATGTCTGTCTACCTCCTCATCTCCAGCCAATCACCATCCAGTTATGAGTCAACGGCAGTGAAAGGCGTGAGCCGCCCAAAACACATTTGGGTGTGTCTTTGTCTCTGTGTGTGTGTGTGTGTGTGTGTGTGTGTGTGTGTGTGTGTGTGTGTGTGTGTGTGTGTGTGTGTGTGTGTGTGTGTGTGTGTGTGTGTGTGTGTGTGTGTGTGTGCATTTACAACATTTACTTTGCGTATAAAAGCCCCCTAATGGAAATGTACAACAAACGCTCATTCTCTAACAGAGAAGAGAAGAGAAGAGAAGAGAAGAGAAGAGAAGAGAAGAGAAGAAAAATAAAACGTTATCTTACTGTTCAGTGTTTAGGTCTGGGTTCTGATGACATTCACTGCCTCACTGGTCTGTCCTCACCTGAACAAACAGAGAAACAGATTACAAAGAATATATTATATACCATGTTTTTTTATGTTTATATAAAACCTTTCTTTCTGTTTATTTTGTTTTGAGATGAGAGGATACATGATTGAGCATTAATGATAATATAAACACAGACGGAAGCAATTGCAGGATAAACTGATGAGAGGAGAGGAGAGCTAACGTAAACAGGAAGAGCTGAGAGCCAAAACAAAACAAAATGATACCAGTTATTTCCACCGTCACATTGTCAGTGACTGAGGGCCATTGTAATGAGTGCCATTACAGTATGTCCTGATAACTGCACTCCAGTCAACCACCCTGTTTATTTGTAACCTAGCAATGACCACCATCCGCAGGTGTTACTAACATGGTATTACTTTTCTGCTTTATCAGCATAATATGAATAATTAAAACATGGGACAGTATAAATGTAATAATAGACTCAAGGTCGTGTTATGCAGTGAGATATCAGCACTGGTCTTTGGCCTCCTGCCTAAAGTACGACCGCAGCACACCAGTGCCAATATCTCGCGGTATAGTACTCCTTTGTGCGTACTATACTGCTTAAAAAACACTTAAAGCTGCCTGGAATGCCCTGCATGGGACGAGGAGGGTGTGGAAATCTGAAATGAGAGATAACTTCAAGAGCCGGCTGTTCGTAGAATCGTAGCTACAGTGGCGTCAGTGCTGCTGCATGGCGCCGAGACATGGACGCTCAGAGCACAAAAGGAAAAGGCCCTGGACAGCGTCTACACAAGAATGCTATGAATGGCCTGGACCGCTGGCGTAGCGGTCCAGGAACCCAGGCTCAGTGTAGCCTGACAGCGTGTCGCGGGTTCGAGTCCCGATCCCGACGGCCTTTGCTGCATGTCACTCCCCATCTCTCTCTCCCCATTTCCTGTCAGCCTACTGTCCTGTCAATAAAGGCATAAAAGCCCCCCCCCCCCCAAAAAAAAAAAAGAAAGAAAGAAAAAAAAGAGTGCTACGAATGACACTTGGCTCACATGGATGAACATCATCACTGTGTCTGGCACCCGGGACTGGTGGGCAAGCAAAATGACACTGTGTGAGCCAACACAAGGTACAGCTAGGATGGGAAATAAGCGCACCACCTACTGTAGGTAGGTAGACACACTGCGGTGCGACAGCAGAGCTAACGACACTGCAGAGCTCAAGACCCTGATGCTAGGGTGTGGAGGGCAGTGATTCAGTCCCGAGTTGGTGTTTGCTAGACCGCACTCTCGCGTCGCAAAGCATAACTCTTTTTAATGAATAAAACATTATTTTAACCAATCTGTAGGTACAGTATGTAGACTAGATGTATTTTAATACAATGTAACTAACATAACAGCAGTGGTTGCATTTAGTCTCTCTGTACTGGTTGACAGGAGGTGTTGACGCGCACGCACGCGCGCGCACACACACACACACACACACACACACACACACACACACACACACACACACACACACACACACACACACACACACACACACACACACACACACACACACACACACACACACACACACACACACACACACACACACACACACACACACACACACACACACACACACACACACACACAGGGTATACAATCTTTAGAACGTCGTATTTATTGTTCTGAATGCTTCCTGAAGAAATGTTTGAATAGTTGAATAGAAAACACAAAAGTGCAATCACTCTCCCCTCAAAGCAAGCGCACACACACACTCACACGTTGCTGGTGGGGTAGATAATCTTGACAGAATAATTGTATTCTCTCATTAAATCCTCCCAGATGCTTCTGAAGAATATATGAATAGCTTTACGTGAAGAAAAAAAACAACACACACACAGATAAATAGAAGAGCAGCATTTACCCTCTGCACACACACACACACACACACACACACACAGACACACACATAAGTTAATCACGTTAACCAATAGGGATGCTAGGGTTCACGCATATAAAAGGGATGGTTCACCCAATTCTTATTGTCTATCAATTACACACTCCATGGAGCCTTGAATTCATGGATATTGTTTTGCATTCCTAATCCTAAGCCAATAAGTTTATGTCCAGCAGAGTCTCCGGTTCATTTTGGGGGTGAACTATCCCTTTAAAGCAAGCATACATGCATAATATGTGCATTGACCTTACAAACCAGTGTTTCCTCGGATGAAGTTGTAACTGTGGTGCGGAGCATGCGCGCGTGTACGCACACGATACTGGTGGGACATTTGTCCCTCACAAGTATAGTAGTACAAACGCACACACATCACACTAGGTATGAAAGGCAGGACTAATGGAGGGTTTTATTGATTAGCGAGGCAGTGAGTTGATTGATGATTGGGTGCTCGTCCCCTGGGAGGTGCGCTTGTTTTAATCTACACACACACACACACACACCCCCACACCCCTGTGGGAGCTCTCAGGAGTTTGAACAGAGCAGTCACATTTAATTAAACAGGACGTCACACAGGGGAATGAGCTGTGTGCACTGTAACACACACACACACACACACACACACACACACACACACACACACACACACACACACACACACACACACACACACACACACACACACACACACACACACCTGTGTCACGTGCACACAAACACACAGGTAAACATACAGTACACACACAAACAAACACAACCTTGAAAGGAGACACACAAATGCATGCATGCACGCACGCACACAGTGATGAGACATTTCACACAAAACACACACTACTAAATCAAAAGTTGCATGCTTATCTTGCACAAAGCTTCCAGCCAGATGCACACACACATATATGCATGTGCGCTCTCAGAATAAGCGTTAATTTAATTAAGGTTCAGGATTGTACTGTGTAGAGCTCAACAGATAATCTCTCTGTCTTTCCCTCAGACCCTGTCTCTCTCTCTCTCCCATTCTCTACCTCCTGTCTCGCTCTCTGTGGATGGGAACCAGATGTGATCAGCCGTGTTCCGGAACCTTTTTTCTAGACCATGACTCTCTAGGCACGCACGCACACACACACACACACACACACACACACACACACACACACACACACACACACACACACACACACGGGTATAGGTGCGTTTGCCAAGAGACAGAAAGAAAGGGGGGGAAATGTGTGTGTGCGTGTACACATTTGTCATTTTAACAATGAGCCAGTTTAGACCCTGTGGGTTTCCTACCATATGCAGAATACATTAAACCTTCACTTGTAGCTGTGAAGCAGAACGGAGAGACCCATAACAAGAGAGAGAGAGAAGTACAGAGAGAGAGAGAGAGAGAGAGAGAGAGAGAGAGAGAGAGAGAGAGAGAGAGAGAGAGAGAGAGAGAGAGAACAGAGAAAGTAGAGGATTGAAGCTGTTAAAGCCATTAGTGAAGCAGTGAGTAGGTTTATAAAACATTATATATAGCAGAGCATGTTGACTTCCTCCATACTGTAGTTTTCCCAGATGCTAAGAGTGTTATGGACGGGTAGCAAATCACCAGCTCCTACACTCCGAAAGCGTGAAGTGTTCATTGAGCCACTTGAACAATATAGCAGGGCGGAATTTTGATACCATAGTGCACTTGGTGATACAAGCGCGAAATTTGGCACAGATGACCTTCATATGACCCTAATTGATAATCAACCTCTGGCCACGCGGAATTCCTAAGATTTCAAGATGGCCACCACCAGTTTTCAAAATGGCTGCAACTGGGCCAATGTGTTGGACTATATCGCTTTGCTGGGGCTTATTTTAATATAAGAGAATATTTTCTGGAGGTATTCCTACCAAGTAAGATAAAAAATAACATTAGGTTCCAATATGGCGGCATATTTTCCAATATGGCTGCCGATAAATTGCAGAAATGTGCATCTGCTTATGGTTTATCCACATGAGCTTGTAGTACATGTATTTGTATTAATTATCATACACAGAATCCATTTATGGAACATTTGAAAGTGATTTATTAGCTTGGTAAAGCTTAGTGCTTACTTTTTGTTTTGTTATTAAGTCATTATAAACACATTCTCATTTACAATGGTGACTGGGCAAGTGACAGGCCAGTGTACTAGCAACTGCAACCACAGAGGGGTGTGCAGATAAGTCCAAACTTAAAGCATTTTCAGTGTCCAGAACATGCTTTTTTACATCCACATCTTGTCAGCTTCTGGCATAATTTGGCAAACAGGACTGCACAAGAGTGACTGGCCCCATATATGTCCTGTTTGGAATGCACTTCACTTGCATTCACTTCCTTGTAGGAACTACTTCTATGAAGTTCTATCGTACATGAGTACTATGAACTCCTCAATGACTTGCATATGTTTATCATTTATTGCAACAGGTGTTGAACCTCATTTGGAGAAGTTGTTTGCCATGCTGACCTTTTTCCCTTTCCATGGAAGGACGAAACTGTGTGGCATCCCCTGAATGCATGAAAGAAGCAAAGACCTGATGACTTTGATTCAATAGCTGATGCAATTTCATGAACGGAATCCATCTGAGATCCTTCCCTCCTTCCAAAGGCAATCCACAGCTAATTCAAGCCAAGTCTTTGAACAAGTGAAACTGTTATGTCAACAATGTCAGTATCTGAGGCAGAGCTGCTGAGGATAGCATCTGACACATCATGATTCGCAGCTCAGATACTGACATTGTTGTCATAGCAGTTGCACTTGTTCATATTAAGTAAGTCTGAGACTTATTGTCAGTATCAGCTGAGAACGCAGGGGTCTTATAGACCCCCTGGTATTGCTGAGGTGGAGCGCCACACTCACTGTAGCTACTCATACACTGATCCTGATCGAACCCATGACCATGTAATCCGAAGGTGAAAGCTCTACCGACTGAGCTACCCAGACACAAAGACTTGGCTTGAAAAAGCTGTCGAAGGACCTCAGATGGATCCCCCTTCATGAAAATGCATCAGCTATTGGATCAAAGTCATCAGGTCTTTGCTTCTTTCATGCGTTCAGCAGATGCCATACAGTTCTGTCCTTCCATGGAAAGAGAAAAAGGTCAGCACCTGTTTGAGAAAATATCCCTATATATATCTAAGTTTTTGTATTTATTGGTGAACATATTGAAAAGTCTGTTGCCCTAGGTCATTAAAAAGCTACCAAATCACTTTAAAATGTGCTATAAATTGATTCTGTGTATGGTAATTAATAAAAAAAATACATGTGCTACAAGCTCACGTGAATGTACATTTATGCAATTTATCGGCAGCCATATTGGAAAATATGCCGCCATATTGGAACCTAATATATATATTTTTTATCTTACTTGGTAGAAATACCTTCAGAACATATTCTCCTATATTAAAATAAGGGGAAAATCAAAGATTTACAGCCCCAGCAAAGTGATATAGTCCAAAATGTTGGCCCAGTTGCAGCCATTTTGAAAACTGGTGGTGGCCATCTTGAAATCTTAGGATTTTTGCGTGGCCAGAGGTTGATTATCAATTAGGGTCATATGAAGGACATCTGTGCCAAATTTTGCGCTTGTATCACCAAGTGCACTATCATGTATTGAAAACGGCAAAATTCCGCCCTGCTAATAGTGTCCCTATCAAGAAGGAGCAACCTCACAACAAGGAAGGCCCCCCCCCCCCCCCGTCCATTGAAGTCAACGGACGGGGAGCCATCTTCTTAGGTCCACGTTATTACAACAACACAGTGTGACGTCACAACGTCCCATCTCTGGGGAGAATTATCACAGAAAATAGCCATTGGCTACTTCCGGTGAATGGTTGCCTCGGTAATTAATGGTTAGTTTTCAAGTGGTTAAATAGCTTTAGGCTGTTAATGTCTCAAGCAGTAATTATTATCATGTGAAGGACCCTAATTGATATGTATTTGGCCACAGACCCCCATCTGAAAATATTTGTTTTTGCCAGCGACCCCCATAAGAGAAGATTTGTCAACGTTTTTCAAAAATAGCCACAAGAAAAATTGCAAGTGTTTCAACTGTTCCCCTAATTTTGCTGGGGTCCCCTTGGAACACCCTCAAGGATCCCGGACCACACTTTGCTCTACTCTGTTGCTAGCTAGTCAAGTGTCTTTCTCTCAAATGAAAAACTCCCGTAGGGAGAGAGAAGAGGAGAGGGATAATGGTTAAAAGAAGTTCTGTTTGAAACAAAACCAACACTGGGTCAAACCCCAGAATGTCTGGGCACTGGGCAGGGAGCAGAGTGGCCGTCAGCCTTTGGAGTAGCGTTGACAGAAGCACTTTAACCCTCAACCCCCCGTAGAGTTGCACACAAGTGACAACAAAGTTGCTTTGTGCTCCAACACTGCAGGTGTGAAGTTGTGCTTACATCTTTCATCTATGAACTTCTGAAGGCCACCTTGCACTGTAAAATCCTAATTTTCTATACATCAAGCAATCAACATCAGATAAATCAATGTATCTGATTGACCACTTAAACGCTATTTTATACTTTGTTGTACAACAGTGTCACGCACATGTAGCGTTGCACCTCTAGTTAGCAGTGTACTGTTTAGGTCCAGCGCTAGTTAGCAGTGTACTGTAGTTAGTTCCAGCTCTAATTAGCAGTGTACTGATTAGGTCCAGCTCTAGTTAGCAGTGTACTGTAGTTAGTTCCAGCTCTAATTAGCAGTGTACTGTTTAGGTCCAGCTCTAATTAGCAGTGTACTGTTTAGTTCCAGCTCTAGTTGAAAGTGTACTGTTTAGTTCCAGCTCTAGTTAGCAGTGTACTGTTTAGTTACAGCTCTAGTTAGCAGTGTACTGTTTAGTTCCAGCTCTAGTTAGCAGTGTACTGTGTATTTCCAGCTCTAGTTAGCAGTGTACTGTTTAGGTCCAGCTCTAGTTAGCAGTGTACTGAAGTTAGTTCCAGCACAGAGACGCAAGGCTACATGTGGGTCCAGGCTGTTAGCATTGTGAGCCAGGCAGCAGTGAGTTGGAGCGCTACAATGCATTCCACACTGCAAAGAGAACACCACAGTCTACTGGCACGCACGCACGCACACACAGTCCAGCCACAGTCTACTGGCACACAGGAAAAGAAAAAGTACTAAACCACACATGAACATGCACTCATCTGTAACCTGCTCCGTCACACCAATACACATCAATAGAACACACACACACACACACACACACACACACACACACACACACACACACACACACACACACACACACACACACACACACACACACACACACACACACACACACACACACACACACACACACACACACACACACACACACACACACTGAGCTAAGAGGCGTTGTTAGGCAACAAGGCCTCTTAGCTTTTTCTACAGTCAGTGAAAGCCAAGACCTCTTGGGGCCTATTGCTTTAACATATATAATTTACATACATTACATACGGTACATACACAAACATACTGTACGTATACAGTACACACAAACATACACACTGTATGTATATATATACATACACAAACACACACATAAGCACTGGCACTACCGTTAGAACTGCTCTAACTATATCTCTCTCTCTCTCACACAAACACACACACACGCACATACGCAGTACGCACACACAAACCACGACCACAATGCCACTTGGCGAAGGATTAAAGACAGATCAAAGACATACATCAACTCAGCTCTAAGTCTCTCTCTCTCCATCTTTCTCTCTCTCTCTCCCTCTCTTTCTTTCTGTCTGCACTTTTTCTTTCTCCAAGTCGGTCCTGCTTTCCTCTCCTCCTTCCTCAGTTCAGTCTAATTAGTGTTCTGCTTTCTCCCTATAGCTTTCTCCTTTCTTTCTCTTTATTCTCTCCATTCATTCGTTTGCCCATCTCTCTCTACATCTCTTCCATATCATAGCAGTGTGTATTGTTAAGCTGATGAAGGGAATATAATGACACAGACGGACACACACAGAGAGTTGGCACACCATGAGAGAACTTCACTCTGTGTGTGTGTGTGTGTGTGTGTGTGTGTGTGTGTGTGTGTGTGTGTGTGTGTGTGTGTGTGTGTGTGTGTGTGTGTGTGTGTGTGTGTGTGTGTGTGTGTCTGTGGGGAAATTAATGGAAGCCAGTCAAACCAACATGCACATCACAAACTTCACACACACATTTGGGACACTGCCCAGACACAACAGTCAAAACACACACACACACACACACACACACACACACACACACACACACACACACACACACACACACACACACACACACACACACACACACACACACACACACACACACACACACACACACACACACACACACAAGCGCGCACTGGCGGTTCTGCCTGCATACACACATGCAATTGAAGTAAGGTGTTGGAACAATTCTAATAGCATCAGTAGACAATGAACACTGAACAGACATCATAGGTGCGAGAGCACACATGCACACACACACACGTTTGCACACACACACACACACACACACACACACGTTTGTATTACTAAACTTGTGCGAACACCAGAAGTTTAGGACACCGATTTTATGAATACAATGTTTTTAACGCAAAGCTGGAAATATTGTTGTGCGCTTGTAGATCTCTTATCTGTGGTGTGAGACACCAGCACGCAAATAAATTAAAATCAGGCATAACTCCAACCATAACAACTAAACCTAACCTCTAAATGCCTAATCCTAATCCCAAACTGAACCTCTTTTACCAATGGTAAACCAATTGTAAATAAAAGAATAATAATTAAACCATAAAACACCCATTTCTCTTCCAAATTCTGCTATACGTGGGGGCCCCCACAAGCATAGTCACACACACACACACACACACACACACACACACACACACACACACACACACACACACACACACACACACATAGAGAGGTAACAGATAAAGGGGTGACAGCGGCTGGCAGAAAGAGAAGAGGATGAAAGAATGACTTCCTCTCTCCAGACTTGGTGTCTGACTCACTGACAGTAATGTAGGAACCATTTGAGAAGCTTACAGCGTCTGTCTGGCTTTTAAAGCTGCAACTACCCATTATTCACATAGAGGATTATTCTATCAATTGTTTTCTTTCATTAATCAAATCAT
Organism: Gymnoscopelus microlampas; assembly: GCF_963454915.1. Taxonomy (NCBI): domain Eukaryota; kingdom Metazoa; phylum Chordata; class Actinopteri; order Myctophiformes; family Myctophidae; genus Gymnoscopelus; species Gymnoscopelus microlampas. The sequence continues at coordinate 31,546,168 of NC_139960.1, forward strand.
CAAGAAGGGTATTTTCTTTGCTAATTTGTTTAAAAATATATATAATATAAATGAATCGACACAAAACCATTCTAATATATTTCTTATAGTGTGCGAAAATAGCATACATACAAGCTCACAAGGTCGCAATGTGGCGTGCTGTGAGCTTGTAGATCGGCTATTTTTGCTATAATTTTTCTTTTGCTTTTTTTCTTTACTAAAATCGCTGATCTACGAGCTTACACTGCATGCAAGCTTGTGGATCGGCTTGTAGATCAGCGATAACACTTCAACCAGTAGGTGTCCTGCCCGAATTCACACAGGGTCGAAATGTCTCAGTGAGAGAGTAGAGAGACCACTTATAGATTAGGTTTAAATAAAATTGTATTCACAGTTCGCACAAAACCGTTCCAGATTGCATCGTTAAAAGATTATCCTCCTTGCAATTGTCAACAATCTTATACAGCAATTAGCTGCAATTTAATCACATTTATCTTTGTAATTGTAACTGATTGCAGTTACACTATATTTGTAATTAGGTAACTCCGATACACGTAATCCTGTATCGTATAAATAAGGTCCATACAGCTACAGCTACGTCCTATTCATCTTAATTATGTATGTTGTGAGGTCCCGACAGGGGACAGTCAGTGACCAGGGACCGTGGCACAGCTTTCTGCTGAAGACATACAATTATTCTTGACATTATGCAAAGACCACGTCGTCTGTCCTGTAAAAGGTCAACATCACTGTCTGTGCTGTCAAGATGCTGACATCACACGTCTCACTGTCTCTCTCTGTCCCTCTCTGTCTGTTTGCTGACACAACAACATTGACTACACTGTCAAATCCTCAGTGTTGATTTATCCATTTTAACTCTGAAAATGTACCCAACCGGGTCTATTTGGTTACATTTGTACACTCTTCAAAAGTTGACCACTTAAACCCTATATGCTTCATTTACCGGGGTCCCCCAGGGCTCTATACAAAGGCCGCTCCATTTCAAATCCCTTCGCCAAAAATACCCAATCTACAATCACTCAAATAATTGTGATTAATGATTTCATTGTGTGTTTGGTATTGAACATTGGAACATTATGAAGCCTTTTAATAACTAATAACTAATGATATAAAATAATTAAATAACTGAAATATACAAATACATTATTGACATATTTCATAATTTTATACATGTAAAAATAGCAGAAATAGCTGATCTACAAGCTTACAACGCTTCACTTTGTGATGCGTTGTAAGCCTGTAGATCTGCTATTTCTGCTTTTTTTTAAATATTTGAACATTTTGTGAAAAGTTTTCAACATGGAAACGATTCTGACGATTATGCAAAGATTTTCGATTATCTGAAATAATTGTGATTAGACGATTATGTAATAGTTGTGACAGGCCTAATCTACAAGCTCACAAGGCAGATCGGCTATTTTCGCTGGATGTTCACCCCAGAAAAGGGATGCTATAGGTTCATGTGGTTAAAATAACTCAGGATTTTACTATGTGCCTCGTTGTTTTGTCTGTCAACGCCTGTCCGTCCGCCCATCCGTCCGTCTCGTGTATAAGTCTTGATAAGGAGGACACCTCAGGGCTTGCACTGCACCCGTCCCTGGAGGCCTGGTCTGAAGCCTGGGCCTCGCCCAGCTCCCCTCCCCCATGTCTGAACCATCTGCTGAGGTGTTTTCCTTCCTGTGGACCCCGCGGCTCCGCGGGGACCACAGGCGGATGCTACAGAGACCAGCACAGCATGGGGCTTACTGGAAAACATAGCATGGTGAATTTATTCTCTAGAGTGTGTGTGTGTGTGTGTGTGTGTGTGTGTGTGTGTGTGTGTGTGTGTGTGTGTGTGTGTGTGTGTGTGTGTGTGTGTGTGTGTGTGTGTGTGTGTGTGTGTGTGTGTCTCTCTCACACAGATGGGCAAATGTGCTCACACACTCAAAAACGGTTCCTACACACCTGTGTGTTTGTGTACTTGTATTACTATACTTACAAACGTCCCCACAAGTATAGTGTACATACATATACATTTGAGAATGAGACGTTGTGAGGACATTTTTCCTGGAGTTTAAACCCATTAAGACTATACGTTGTTGTATCTTTAAAACCGGGAAAGCATCTGTGTTATTTTAGATGTTACTATGTATATAGCAACAGGAATTTATTTTAATAAAAAATAAAAAATATGAAGATTTTCTGAAAACTAAGGTTAGGATTTAGAGGATGTTTTTAAAATCAGATGTCCTTAAATGTCCTCACAAGTATACAGTAGTAATACAAACGTGTGTGTGCGCGTGCGCAGGCTATGCGTGCATGTGTTTGTATTTAGACCTGTGCTGCAAGGAGGGCTGGCAGTGTTAGTGCAAGGTGCAGCCATTAAACTGACCAGACGACACACACGCACATAAATGGAGAAGAACTGAACAGGAGAAGGAGAACACAACCACACCAACCCTTATCTGCTGCCAGACCTATGTACACACACACACACACACACACACACACACACACACACACATTAGCAGGATACAGGGGGTCCCGTGCAAAAAGCATTATGCTGTTGTACATCATTTCAAATCCAGTCTGCGGCCAAATGCACATCAATTTCGGGGTCTTTGACATGAAAATGCTTGAGAACCACTGCTGTAAAAGCACACACACGCACACACACAGACACACACACGCGTATGCCACGCCCACGTATACACATACAGGAGCTTTTCAAACGTTACACACAGTATATGAGAGACTGACAGGCTACAAGCTCCCATGGCTGCTTGGGAAAGCAGCGCTGTTATGGGAACAAGAGCTATTTGAGAACACAGCAAAACATAGCAGCTCCCTCACACACACACACACACACACACACACACACACACACACACACACACACACACACACACACACACACACACAAGTCAGAAAACCAGTCACTTGGTCATTGAAACCAAGGTCACATGTCTCTCTCCCTGTCTGTCTCTCTCTCTCTCATTCTCTCCCCTCCCTCTCTGATTGGGTCAGAGATGTCGCTGCATACAATCTCCAGAACGCACAGAGACTTTCTTTCTCAGACCCGCAGACCGACAGATTCAGATATTCGCGATTTTCCGGTTCTCGGAAACCGTTCGAATTGCCATTCGGCTCTGCACACCTCAAGGTTACATGGTGCTGGCTGTAGTGTACTACTTGGCTTGAGCAATTTGGTGCAATTTGTCTGTCAGACGTTTCCCGGTTCGGGGAGTCCTCCCGAAGTGAACTAACTGATTCCACTGGGTAACTGAAGGCCCAAATAAGGCTACATCTGCTTTAATATGGAGGTGGTAACAAGTTCACAGGGATTAGAGCTGTCACTTGGACCAACACACGTGTGTGTGTGTGTGTGTGTGTGTGTGTGTGTGTGTGTGTGTGTGTGTGTGTGTGTGTGTGTGTGTGCGCGCACATTTGTGTAAAAAAGGTCCTATTTGAATTCCCTGTCAACTCGCTCTGAAAAGCTTGGCATGGACTTAACGTTGCAGTGTGTTTGTGTGTGAGTGTTCATTGATGCACGTGCATCTACCTCATTGAAATCCATTTGCCCTGACAAGGTTGAAGTCCATCCTCCATGTGCCTTCAAGCCTCTGTCTGTTTGCCCTTGTGTATGTATGCAATGCATTTGCATAGCATGTATGTATGTATGCACAAACTCTGTGCAAAATGCATGCATGCATGACATACACACACACACACACACACACACACAGTACATACATATGCAGCGCATGCATGCATTTCACAGCTCTTTAGCTCTGGCACGCTGAATGACTGTGTGGATTGCTGGGAGCTGTGTGTGTGTCTGTACAAATCCAAAGTGCTGCTAAGCGGATGAATGAAGCCCATTCTAATTTACACTGAACACAAAACACACAGAGAGAGAGAGAGAGAGAGAGAGAGAGAGAGAGAGAGAGAGAGAGAGAGAGAGAGAGAGAGAGAGAGAGAAAGGATAAATGTGAATGGAATTAAGAGACAGAGGGGAGTTGACAGACAGAAATCTACTGAGAAAGGAGAGATTGAGAAGGACTGATATCTGAAACCAATATATGAGAGAGAGCGAGAGAGAGTGACAGTTATGACATGTGCGGAGTTTGTGTGTGTGGGCCAATCACATCCCAGTGAGAATGCAACCTCAATGAGGCCTGGAGCCTTCAATTAACCCCTTAACCCCCCCCCCCCCCCCCCCCCGCAAGCGTGCACATACACACCAAATAACCTTTATTCACAAGGGAGAAGAGGTAGAGAGCTGAAAAGAGAATGAGATCAGAACTACATTTTCACAGAAGAGAGAGAAGAAAGAAGAGAAATAAAACATTATCTTACTGCTCAGTGTTTAGGTCTGGGTTCTGATGACATTCACTGCCTCACTGGTCTGTCCTCACCTGAACAAACAGAGAAACACAGGGTTACTAAAATATCATTTACAATGTTTTTTGTTTAAATATGTTTTTTTTCCTTCCGTTTATTCTGAGAACAGAAAAGAGGTGATTGAGCATTAGTAACGATATAAACAAAGATAAACACAGTGTTATGGGCCGTGACCACAGAGTAGCGCCGCTCATCAATGTCACTTTCCTATTGTCTCTATTGTCTATGTCCAAAACTGTTACTTTTCAGCATTCAAATTCAAAAGTAGCTTAAGAAGCAGATCTACAAGCTCGAAACGAGCTTGTAGATCTGCTACGTTTGATGCTTTTGTGTGACGCTGTAGTATGATCAATTAGGGCGTTAATTTACGAAAAAACACAAACACTTGGAGATGAGAGGTTTCTGCCCGACAGCAACACTATGCAGAGGTTGGACAGCCACGCCCACAACCATTGAGCCAAGGCGCTTGTGTCTCGGTGCGTAGATACATCGGCTATTTGAGAATCTACAAGCTCACAACGCGTCTTCGCATTCAAAGAAATCCTGAAAAATGTGGATTTAACCCATTAAGACCTGGAACTGTGTCATTTTTAGATTTGAGCTAAAAAGCATTATTTTACACTTTGGCTATTCAAAAATAGCAGATCTACAAGCTCATAGCGCGGCACCGAGTGCGGCACCGAGTGCGGCACGAGTGCTCGTAGCGCGGCACCGAGTGCCGAGCTACGAGCTTGTAGATCTGCTATTTTTGAAAAATCGTGAAAATGTGTGCAAACCTTTGAATATATATATTTTTAAAGCGAACATTTGTAACTCAAATCTTTGCTTCTGGGGGTCCCTGGAACAACATATTTTGATGGGGGTCCGCGGCCAAATACATATAATTTTGGGGGTCCTTGACATGAAAAAGATTGAGAACCACTGATATAGAAACATAGGTTTTTCAGAAAACTGTTGAGATTTAGGAGACATGTAGAATCGGCTTCAGGTCTCAATGGGTTAAAAAAAAATGTTTTAACACAAATCTTGCACGGAGGTCCCTAGCAGAAACTGCTTTCAGATGGGGCGTCCACCGCCAAATACATTATTAATTTGGGGGACCGTAATATGAAAAAAAAACAACGTTTGTGTCATCTGCTCCGGTCAGCAGGGAAAGTGGCTGGACGGCCCGTGACCTCACATGACCCTCGACCTGCTGCGGTCGTTGTCCTGGCGACGAGACGTTCTTTTGTGCGGCTGTGACAGGGTCCAGAGGGCGTGTGTGTGTGTGTGTGTGTGTGTGTGTGTGTGTGTGTGTGTGTGTGTCGGGGCGTTGTCTGGGACATTCTAACATTCCATGGAGTTAAGCTATGAAAACAGTGAGGTTTGCGTTATAGTCTCAGACACTAATGAAGTCCACACGACCCTGTGGACCCCCATACATGCACACACTGACGTTTCCCCTGGACCATTGGTTCTCAAAGTGGGGTCCGGGGACCCCCAGGGGTCCTTGGGGGGATACCAGGGGTTCCCCAGCAAAATGTGTTAATAAAGAGTCACAATCATGTTAACCCCTTTATCCATATTTTATACTTTGGCTACATATTTTTTTAATCTTGAAAGGGTGTGCAAATCTTTGATTTTTTTTTAAAAAGGCGAACATTTTTAACACAAATCTTTGCTTCTGGGGGTCCCTGGCACAACATATTTTCAGGATGGGGTCCGCGGCCACATGCATATCAATTTGGGGGTCCTTGGCACTAAAAAGTTGTAGAACCACTGCCATGGACTGTTCTCCCCCAAACACCCCTCCCACCATGTTTATTCAGCAGCAATAGTCCACGGACACACTGCAAAACACACTGCACTGCTAAAGAAAACAACACGCTGAAAATGGACATCATTAAAAAAGGAAATGAGTTCATGGCTGTCTTCATAAGGTTAACAACGAAAATGGTCCTGCACACTGTCTAGGACTTGGTTGCGGTCAGGCAGAAACCTCTTATCTCCACATTCTAACATGTTGTGTTTTTTTGTAGATTATTGGCCTTTTTGATCATACTAAAGCGGCACACGAAAGCATCAAAAGCAGCAGATCTACAAGCTCGAAACATATAGCAGATATACAGTATAATAGAAAATATACAAGATGTACAAGATATACAAGATATACAGTACAAGATAATCTGCTATTTTTGGAGGACTCAAGAGGTAGAGCAGCTGTTTGGGCAACGGAGAAAACAAACGTTCCCAGTTTGATTCCGGGCCTCCTCCGGTCGGAGTGTCCTTGAGCCAGACACTGAACCCCAACTGCTCCCCAAGCACTGTTCAGTGGCAGCCCACTGCTCCTAATGATTAGGTTGGGTAAACCCTGGCATGAAATTATAGATGAAAAAGTGCCAAATCTTAAAAGAAAAAATCGAAAACAGCAGACTTGTAGATCGGCTATTTTCGAACAGCCAGTGTACAAAACAGGGCTTAAGTGGTAATGCAGAGGACAGATATCCCAGGTTATTTGCGAACATGGCCAATACCCCAAACAACAACAACAACAACAACAACAAAATTAGGACACACTAATTATTTTATTATAAACTGGCTGGCTCGGTGCTGATGCTGCTGCTCAACTTAATTAATTCAGGAGAGAAGAGCCAGAAATGTACTGCTGTCTATCAGCGGTTGTAGTGGAGTAAAAAGTACAATATAAATATTATAGTAACATAGTACAGTACTTTAGTACATGCACTTATTACTTTTCCACCACCGGCTGAACTCAATTAATTGAGGGGAGAAGTGGCAGAAATCTAGTGGCTTCTCTCAGTGTGAACAGAGATAGCATTACTGCTGGGTACAGAGTGCCATGAACGCTGGAACGGTGCCAGAGTGACAACGGACTGGCTTCCATCAGAGCGTGAAATACAACAAAGACGTTAGAATGTTCAATAACGGCATAAAGGAGGGCTAGGGGCTCCCTCCGACTCTTTCATTCTGATAACGGGGAAACTGGGCCATGAGCTTCAAGTGATTTCCGTTGTGAAGTAAGAGATTTATTAATCGAATTAAGGATTTATCTGCACACGAAAGATCTGAATCCACCTCCTTTTTTGGTTATTTCTAGACTCAACTTTAAAAACTTGTGTAGAGTCTGTCTGTCTGTCTGTCTGTCTGTCTGTTTGTCTGTCTGTGCGTGCGCACGCACATGTGCGTACATTTACAGTAGATTCATTGAACACGTAATCAGTACAAAGACTAGAAAATGTGCTCCTCGGAGCACAGGTCTCCGCCAGTACTGTTCCTGATTAATCCTGTCTTACCTCACTTCAAAAGATATAAATGATCTTTTGAAGTGACACACCTATTTATAGGTCTCCATTTCATCATGCGTCTCGCTAGCCAATCAAAGCACACCCTTTCAACATATTGTCACGTGTCACGTGTTCCTGATTAATCCTGTCTTACCTATTTATATTACATATTGTCACGTGTCACTTGACCAATGTTAGCTTAGCTTCAAAAAATATGAATGATTTTTTGAAGCACATTTGCTATTTATAGGTTTTTATGTCATCATGCGTCTCGCTAGCCAATCAAAAGCATTGGTGACAACATATTGTCACGTGTCAAGTGAAGCTTGACCAATGTTAGCTTGGCTGAGACGGACGGACACACGGAAGGACGGACACGAAAACATACTCTCCACCTCTGGCGGAGACAATAAAACAGTAAAAAGTAGACACCCGTACAAACACAGTCTCTGTGTTTTGCTACTCCTGAAAAGTAATGAACCTTTTCCCCAGTTCCCTTCAGTAGCACACTGACTGACACATTCAGAGCAGCTAGGAGAGGAGCTAGGAGAGGAGCTAGGAGAGGAACTAGTAGAGCAGCCAGGAGAGGAGCTAGGAGAGGAACTAAGAGAGCAGCCAGGAGAGGAGCTAGGAGAGGAGCTAAGAGAGGAACTAGGAGATGAGCTAGGAGAGGAACTAGGAGAGGAGCTAGGAGAGGAGCTAAGAGAGGAACTAGGAGATGAGCTAGGAGAGGAGCTACGAGAGGAATTAAGAGAGGAACTAGGAAATGAGCTAGGAGAGGAGCTAGGAGAGCATATAGGAGATGCCCCCTACCCCACCCCTCTTTTTTCTGTAGATATTATCTTTTGCTGCAATTGTTGCTACTTACTGTAATGTATTGTATTGTATTGTATGTCTTGTTGATTAATTGAGTACAATGGACCACAATGGAAACACTTTTTTATTTATTTTTTACCTAGTTTAACTAGTTATTGTTTTAGCTTGTTTGGTAAAGCGACTTTGAGTATATAGAAAAGAGGTACATCAATTGAATGTATTATTGTCTCCGCCAGGAGAGTTTGTTTTCACTTTCTGAAACTGGGACTAACATTGGTCAAGCCTCACGTGACACGTGACAATACGGTGAAATAGTGTGATCTGATTGGCTAGTGACGTATAGCGGCCTATAAATACATGTGTCACTTTGAAAGAGTCTGTGCCTCTTTCAAAGTGAGGTAAAACAGGAATAATCACGAAATGGCTGAGAAATGGCGGATACTGTAACAATTTGATAGGACACTTACACAGACAGGACGGATAGGACACTTACATAGACAGGACGGATAGGACACTTATACAGACAGGACGGATAGGACAGTTATACAGACGGATAGGACACTTGTGTCATGTTACTAGTAACATGTTCTATTTTTTGTAAGAATTAGAACATAAGAATTAGAACATTCCCAACATTCCCAACACAAGTCTGCTGGCGGAGACTTGTGCTCCGAGGAGCACTTTTTCTAGTTATTATCATTATCATTAATAATAATCGTATTTAGCTTAGAAATGTTTATGGTCCACCACTTAATATTGATAACTGAGTACTGCTCTAGTGTAAATACATTGGATGCTAAATGCTTATTCATCCTTCTGCTGCTTGCATGTACAGTAGATTCTGTATGTCTTCGGTTGCAAATTTATTCATCCACTTGCAGAAATGCCACATACTGTATATTCTGCATAATTATTGTATGTTGTGCAGATTTCTTTTTTTGGCTGCAAAATATAGATATGTACAGTATATATCCTACGTCAGTAAAGCCAGGAAATGTGCAATTCTCAATTCTAAACTGTATAAAATAGAGCTGGGAGTTCAGCTCCTGCAGGGGTTCTCAAAGCAGGGTCTGGGGACCCACATGAGTCCTTGAGGGGGTTCCAGGGGGTCCCCAGCAAAATGATAGTTACTGTAAGAAAGGATGGACCCTTACAGCATTGGTTCTCAAAGTGGGGTCCGGGGACCCCCAGGGGTCCTTGACAGAGTTCCAGGGGGTCCCCAGCTAAATGATAGATTAGGAACCAAATGGACCCTTATGGGTCTATAACTCTGAGAGTGTACAAATGGAACCAAATGGACCCTAACGGGTCCATTTGGTTCCATTTGCACACTCTCTGAGTTAAATTAACATTGATTTTACAATATAAATTGGGGTCCAAGAGATAGAAATGCCATTAAATGGGGGGTCCGTAGCCTAATGCATGTCAAACAGGGGGTCCTTGAAATTAAAATGGTTGAGAATCACTGCTATAGGGCTGTAAACATCTTCTCTTATGGGGGTCCCTGGCATATCTTTTCAAATGGGTGTCCGCAGGCTAATAAATGTCAATCTGGGGGTCCTTGACGTGAAAAAGTTTGAGAACCTCTGCCTTACAGGGTCTGTACTGTAACTCTGAGAGTGTACAAAACGAACCAAATGTACCCTTACAGGCATGTAACTCTGTGAGTGTACAAATGGAACCAAATGGACCTGTTCCATTTGTACCCTCTCAAGAGTTATGGGGGTCCGTGACCCTATGCATACCATACTGGCGGTCCTTGAAATTGAACATTTTCAGAGAGGAGAGACGCTAGGAAAGCTTATAGGGGAGCAGTGAGGAGATGAGTATGAGTGTGTGTGTGTGTGTGTGTGTGTGTGTGTGTGTGTGTGTGTGTGTGTGTGTGTGTGTGTGTGTGTGTGTGTGTGTGTGTGTGTGTGTGTGTGTGTGTGTGTTACTGTGGGTCTGGCAGTACATCTAACAGTGTTAAAGCCCTCCTCAGCGCTGGCTGGCCAGCACCCGCTCTGCCCACACACTGTCCACACATTCTATCACAAAGCACCATATGGTTAGATATGCGACTGTGTGTGTGTGTGTGTGTGTGTGTGTGTGTGTGTGTGTGTGTGTGTGTGTGTGTGTGTGTGTGTGTGTGTGTGTGTGTGTGTGTGTGTGTGTGTGTGTGTGTGTCCGTATGCTCCATCTAATATCTTTCTAAACTGTTTAGATAGAAGTTAGAATCTGAATTTCAGATAGGTGTGTGTGTGAGTGTGAGTGTGAGTGTGAGTGTGAGTGTGAGTGTGTGTGTGTGTGTGTGTGTGTGTGTGTGTGTGTGTGCAGGTGCTTGCGTGCACGTGTCCCCATATGCTCTAGCATCTAACATCTTCCCCAGCATCCAGATGGCCGGCCATCGTTCTGTACATTATTTCCATAACTTAGTAACAATAAACTCCTCAGTCCGGTAAAAACATGCAAAAAACTATAAATATTCACCATCTGCTCCTATTTGATACACAGTAGGACAATTATACAGCACATATGGGCCATGTATTATGTTCAACTGGAAATGCTTGCCGTCAGGAGGAAACAATAATAATAATATCCATTATTCCAACTTTTTATGTATTTTTTCCAGTAAATTAATGCCCTGCTTCGATGGACAATAGAGAAGAAATTGGAAAGTGAAAGTGGGTCTGTGGGGTTTTATGAATATTGATCCAATGAAAAGCATTAACAAGAGCTTGTGACTAAATAATTACATTGGATCCATTAGAACCATGGAGTTATAATATATCTAGAGGGCGGACTACCCCGTCCCCAGCTATTCATTTCAATGAATGTTGCTCACGGTTGAAGCACCCGGAAGAACGCTCTACTTCCGCATTTGGGCACCAAATTCGGGTGCCCAAATGCGGAAGCATTGAGCACCGAGCAGGCGCACTCGGTTTCAAGCGGTAGAGGCATGCGGAGTGGCTTTTTAAATTCGGAAGTATACAGCATTCTCTCAGATTTGACCACCAGGCGACGGCCGCTTCACTGTTCTACCGTGGCTCTGAGGGCTTGATTAGAACACAGGTTATTTATTTCATTTGGACCATTTCCTGAAAAGCGAAGCACTTTAGTTGCAAGGGGTTGAAGCACAACGTTTCGAAACCTGGGGCCATTATTTAACTCTTGGTTGGTTAAATGTGAGATTTAACGCCGCAGCACAGCGGCAAATTAGGACGTTAAATATTGTCCCTGTCAGGCAGAAACCTCCTATCTCCGTTTTTTTCTTTCTTCTGTAAATTAACGCCCTACTTTGTCATACAAGAGTGTCGCAAAAAATAGTGAAAATAGCAAATCTACAAGCTCACAACGCGTCGCCATACTATTTTAAAAAGTTTATAAAATAATAATACAAAAGGAACGCTTTTGGAAGGTTTCCACCCTACAGCAACAAAGTTAACATAACTATCAGATTCAGCACTGCAGAAGAACATTATTAAGTTGGAGGAAGAAAAAAATCCTGCTTGGCCGAACGAGCATCCATTCAAATGTCACACGTGAACAGAACAGATTAAATTAAATGTATAACTGGGAAACGCATGGTTCACTTATCTTATAATTAATTAAACCTCTTATCATTAATAATGGCTTCTTCTACTGTGTGTGTGTGTGTGTGTGTGTGTGTGTGTGTGTGTGTGTGTGTGTGTGTGTGTGTGTGTGTGTGTGTGTGTGTGTGTGTGTGTGTGTGTGTGTGTGTGTGTGTGTGTGTGTGTGTGTGTGGACCAACAGGAAGTTTGTCACGGGCATATTCATTCATGGTTTTATTTGTAAAACAAACAGCAGGGGGGGATTATTTTGCAACCACATTAAGCCCTGTGTGCTATAGCAGTGGTTCTCAAACTTTTTCATGTCAAGGACCCCCAAAATTATTTATATTAATTATGTATATTTTCAAAAAATTGCTTATCTACAAGCTCATTGAGTTCCACGCTATGAACTTGTATATCTGCTATTTTTTAATAGCCAAAGTATAAAATAATGATTAAAGTGGTTAAAAGGATTGTGACGCTATATTAACTTATTTAAGTGTAGCTGGGGGCCCCCTGGTACCCCGCCAAGGACCCCTGCGGGTCCCTGTACCCCACTTTGAGAACCAATGACCTAGAGGGTGGGTCAACGGTGGACGTCACAAACGTAACATCCAGACTTGCGACGCGCACCGTTGCTCCGATCCGCACCAAACTTGGCACAAATACAGGGGTCTTGCGTGAGAATAGTCACACCAGGGGGCCACGTGTGACCCCAAGGGGCCACAGGCGACACCGATACTCCAATCCACACTAAACTTGGCACACACCCAGGGGTCTGGCATGAGAATAATTACACCAGGTGCCCCCAGTTGCCCAGTCAGGGACCCCCGAGGGGCCACAGGCGCTCCATTTCTCCAATCTGTACCAAACTTGGCACAAACACTGTTCAGGGGTTTGGTATGAGAATAGTAACACCACAAAAAACTAAATTGCACACATATGGGCCACAACAGCAGTGTTACAGCAGTGTCTAACACTTCAAATGGCCATAGCTCGGTGGCCATTTCTCTGATCAGCGCAATATAGGACTAGATTAGGCCGTGTAGCAGCCTAGTTTATAAAATCTGTCCAAAATAAGGATGCCAGGGTTAATGTGGTCAACATATTTTTTTTGTTAAATTGCTAAATTGTGATATTATCAAAAATAATATTGGACAGTCTACATTGTAGTCTACAAGCAGAAATGCATGCATTTCATTCAGTCAGACCAGAAGCATGGATAAAACATATTCCCACCGGATATAAAAAAAAATGACTAATGACCAGAGGGGGGCATATCAAAAGCAGAGGCATGGATCCCACCCCCCAGAAAAAAACACCCCTGGGCATATAGTAGCTGGTAGTTGCGGGGCAATGAACCAATGTTAGTTCCATTCCTCACGCAGCGGGTATTCAAACCGGCAACCACGCAGGAGCATGGCCCAGCTAGAGTGTACAGAGCACATGGAGCGATTTTGTGTTTGTCTGTTTTCTGCTGAAGTCGGTAAAGAATGAAATCAATGAATCAAACCATGCATCCCGGTGTGAGCCCGTTCTGAAGAAAATAAAATAAAATAAATAAAAAAGCATCTGAATGTGACAAAAAGGAGAAAAAAAACATTTATGCTTGGGGTGCGTTTCGGGATTTTACATAACGGCTGAGCTGACAGGAAAACCATGGACTGAAACCAGTGGGTTTTCTACCTCTGCTCAAATGAAATGAAGATCTGTTGATATGATAGAGAGAGAGAGACACACACACACACACACACACACACACACACACACACACACACACACACACACACACACACACACACACACACACACACACACACACACACACACACACACACACAGAGACAGAGTCAGAGAGAGAGAGAAACAGATCTAGACAGGAAATCCATGGACCTCAAATATCTCAACCACTTCCTGGATATTAATTATCTTTGGGAGGTTTATAGTTTCTCATTCTCTGCATGCGGACAACCAGTCCGGTTCGATTCCAGGCCCGTTGTACCATGTGCTGCATGTCACTGCCCTGTACTCTCTCCATGTCTGAAGAAAACTCTATTTAACATTGTCTCATAACGGCCATTAAAGTGAGCCTACATGCAAACAAAGACACGGAGAAAGGCCTGGCGAGTGCACACACACACAGCAGGTCCAGATTGCAGGCAAGGATGCCCTCTGCTCTCTGTCTGACCTCCATGCCACAAAACCACAGGAAACCGTAGACTCTCTCTCTCACACACACACACACACACACACACACACACACACACACACACACACACACACACACACACACACACACACACACACACACACACACACACACACACACACACACACACACACACACACACACGCTGTAATAAACATTTGATCCAAGATGATTCCTTATTCCTTATTTCCTCTTCAATATTCTGGTAAACACACTTAAACCTATGAGTATGTGACCAACATTCTGAAGGCTGTTTGTTTGTTTCATGTGTGTGTGTGTGTGTGTGTGTGTGTGTGTGTGTGTGTGTGTGTGTGTGTGTGTGTGTGTGTGTGTGTGTGTGTGTGTGTGTGTGTGTGTGTGTGTGTGTGTGTGTGTGTGTGTGTGTGTGAATTTTCAGCAAAGAGATTTGGTGTAGAGGGAGAAAGGGAGGGACATACAGCAAAATAAGTGAGTGTAGGTATAGATTGGTGAACGGATGCGTGGAAAATGACAGACGGACGGATGGACAGAGGGAGGGATGGATGGATTGATTGATGAATGAATGAAAATAAGGGGATGAATTGTGGACAGCTGTAAAGATGACCTCTACAGCCTGCACATGTCTGTCTGAGGGAGGGAGGGAGGGAGGGGACACAAATGGGTGGAACGAAAGGAAAGAACAAACAAAAAACAGAAATGGAAGGAGGGAGAAAATAACAGACAAGCAAAGGAAAGAGAGAGATAGAGAGAATTATGTGAAACAAAGATGAAGAGATTCAGAGGAAAAAAGACAGATGGAAAACAGGTAATAGAAAACAAGAGAGCAAGAGAAGAAAATTGATTGAGAGGGGGAGAGAGGGAGAGAGAGAGAGAGAGAGAGAGAGAGAGAGAGAGAGAGAGAGAGAGAGAGAGAGAGAGAGAGAGAGAGAGAGAGAGAGAAGTATAGAGAGGGTGAAAGAGAGACAGAAAACTAGATGGGAAGAGAAAGAGGGATAAGGGAGATAAATGGAGGGAGGTCAGATAGTTAAGAGATAGAGAGAGAGACAGAGGAGGAACACCAAGAGAAATAGAACGGGGGGAGGGGCACAAAGAGAGAGGGATAGAGATGAAGAGAGTGAAATAGCAGAGATGCTTGACATCTAGTGACACGCACTCACAGCAAGGACAGATAGGAGGGTTGTCAGTTGCTCACCTGGTTGAGAATAATAATGTTCATAATGTTACACCTGCTCAAATTCTGACTGTACAACCTCACCTCACAAAACTTATGAGACCTTTCTGCAGAGAGTTAACACACACACACACACACACACACACACACACACACACACACACACACACACACACACACACACACACACACACACACACACACACACACACACACACACACACACACACACACACACCACATTCCAGAGGCCTCCGGCTTCAGAAGAGCAGAGTTTTTTTTTGCTTTTTACCCCTCTTTCTCCCCAATTTATCATAAGTCATAATGTCAATTGATTCCTCCCCACACACATATTTGTGTGTTGTCACTGCTGTCGTATCCTACTGACTCACCTACCAGTGAGGAGCCCCCACCGGGAGAACGTAGAGCCTCTGTCCTTCTCCTCCCGCCCAACACTCCCCGCTGACAGGTGCCGTCCCAGCACACAGGAGTACATGCAGTGACAAATATCCCCACCCGGCTTCCCTCCACCGAACACGGGCCAATTGTGTTCGTATAGACGCTTAAAGATCCAAACCCCCAGACTCCGGCGGTTACTTTACCACTGTGCCTCCCGAGCGGCCCTCTTTTATTTTATTTTATAACGAGTGTGCCATTTCTTCCCCCACAGAGGAGCTAACTTTATTGAATTCCTGCAGACTGTGATAACATTTTAATTTATACGCACTTCTGTTTAATGACAAACCGTCGCCTGTATTAAAAGAAGACTTTCATCTCATAATATCCTCCCTGTATCTCAACCCACACTGTAAAACCCTGTGTGATAACTTGCATACAAATGTATGTAAGTACATTTATTTGGTATACTCTCAAAGTTACAAATAATGTAGATACAAACTGAGGATTTGACTGTATTCTAGACTAATCCAGAACCAATGAGAGAGTTACAACACTCCCACAGACTTGTAAACAAAGATTATTCATATAATATTCAATATTCAATCATTTATTGACAAAACCAACAAACAATTTAATAAATGTATTAATTTATCTAGGTGTGCTCAGAGATGACGAGAACAAGAAGAATGTGGAAGTAACGCTTGCCATCAGGCGACTAATAGTTCCAAACACTACTGTATAGTTCCAAACATTACTGTATTCCAAACACTACTGTATAGTTCCAAACACTAGTTCCAAACACTACTGTATAGTTCCAAACACTAGTTCCAAACACTACTGTATAGTTCCAAACATTACTGTATTCCAAACACTACTGTATAGTTCCAAACACTAGTTCCAAACACTAATGTATAGTTCCAAACACTAGTTCCAAACATTAATGTATAGTTCCAAACATTAGTTCCAAACACTACTGTATAGTTCCAAACATTAATGTATAGTTAGTTCCAAACATTAGTTCCAAACACTACTGTATAGTTCCAAACATTACTGTATAGTTCCAAACATTAATGTATAGTTAGTTCCAAACATTACTGTATAGTTCCAAACATTACTGTATAGTTCCAAACACTAGTTCCAAACATACTGTATAGTTCTAAACACAAGTAAGATGCGCGAACGCGGGAAGCGAACGCAGCTCGAAAATATTGTGTATTTACGGACTTGTAATCCGTGTTATTTCACCGTGATGGGGAGAGCGTAGAGAGAAAGTCACGTGACTGCCTCCGCCTCATATTGAAGTTAATAGGGGGGATATGGTTCTCCTATGCACAGAGTTTCGGAGTTCCTAGTCATCTATGCACGGAATTACCGTTTGTCAATCCGTGCTATTTCACCGTGTTTGGGGGGCGATCGGGTTGGTTTCATAGTAAGCTCCACTCTGAGATCTGTCAGCAGCCAATGAGAGCGTGAGTGATATGGGGGCGCGGCTGCACACAGGCTGCAAACAGGCAGTGCACACTGCACACAGACACACGGGACACACAACCCGAGCAGGGTTTCATAGTAAGCTCCACTTGGGCGGAGGCACGCTTCGCGTTCGCACGATTACTGTATAGTTCCAAACACTTGTTCCAAATCCTACTGCATAGTTCCAAACATTATACTTTACAACAAATCCTCATAATGCGTGTTCTTGAAGCACACTCGCCACATGAACGCATCGAGGCAAGATCAAAGAGTGTAAAAATTCTCTCTTTCAACAAATCTGGTATAGTCTACTGAATTTGATAGTACTCTAATACAAGTTTCCTACTCTACGAAACTAGGGATGTCCGATATTATCGGCCTCCCGATATTATCGGCCGATATTAGCATAAAAATTGATATCGGGAAAATATCGGTATCGGTTTTTTTTTTTTTTTTTTTTTTTGCTTTATAAATAAGTTACAGGAGTTTTGTTTCATTGCTCTCTCGTTGTTCACATATGGGAAACAGCGCCCCCTGGCGCGATGACAGAAGCTTCACATTCGCTCCCTCAGGGCAAAAACCCTTTTTGGCCCTGTGGGCCTTCCCTCGCTTCCCAAGGTCCCTCCCCCGAGGGCATAAAAAGACCTGGCAAGCGGAAGTCATTCTCTTTGTTCCTTCTGCCAAGCCGGTGAAGGAGCTTCACTCTACAACAAGGTCGCGGGTAACTACACGCTCTTAAGCGACGGGTTGGATCCTGTCCATTGAGTTCCCCGACCTCTTCTCCCTCGTGTTTTCCCGGGGGAAAACACCTACAAACTACAAGCTAGGCTACCCCAGCCAACCTTTCTGTCTACATGGCTCGACGGGACCGTCAAGCCGTCGCCGATCGCCGACTCCGGGAGGCCAGCCTGGAGCCTCCCCCACGACGATGCGGCTCTCGTTCCTGTCGCCTTTTCCTCGACGACTGGGACACACATGAGCACTGCGTGACCTGCCTGGGGCTCGCGCATGCCGAGGATGCGATCTACGGTGACCCAAGGTGCTACGAGTGTGCAGGCCTGCACACCTCCGATCTGCGGGACCGGTTCTCCAGGGCCCAAAGATCCTTCCCACCACCTCGTTTCCACGACGACTATGAGGACGAGTTCGACGGGGACCGACGCCTCTTCTCCTCCCGTCGTCCAATGGACCGCGGGCCGTCCGCTGGATGGGAAGACCACACTCGACGGCCCCGCGCTTCGGCAGCAGCCGGCTCTGCACGTGCTCTGGAGCCCCCAGAGCAGCTTCGTTCCTCTCACAGAGAGGGTGGGGCGAGACCTACTCACACAGCAGCCCCGCGCTCTCGCTCTCCTACTGTGAGAGGGACCTACGACGGCGCCGAGCCCCTCATAGATTCCCCTTCCTCCCCACCTGGGGCCCGCAACAGTGGCGACAGACAGCAGGCAGCCTCTCGCTACTACTCTCCGGAGAGTTTTGCCTCCGCAGGCGACGACGACGTCGACAACGGGGCCGTCACCTCTTTTCGACACCATGGAAACGAGGCGAACAGCTACCACGTCGTCGACGAAATTGAGGAGGACGTACTGCACGACACCGAGCAGATCGTGCTGCACGACACCGAGGCTATGGCCCTCGGCCCACCCGAAGGGGGACCCCTCCCCCCTATACCCGTGGAGGCTACCGCGGACCAACCTGGCCGCCTTCCTCCATCGGCTGAAAAAGACGAGACCACACTGCTGGAGCTCTACAAAACCGCTACCGTGAGGTGCGGGCTCAGATGGCCGGGCGATGATGCGGAGGAGACTCCCGCCAAAAGCCTTTCAGAATGGCAGGGTCTAGAATCAGTGGACGAGAAAGTCGCAAAGAAATCCAAGCTTCCCTTAGCTAAGGGTTTCAGGACAGCCATTTCCAAGTCATGGGACTCTCCTCTGGGCCCCGAGGCTGAGCCAAAGAGACTCAGGTTCAACATAGACTGTGAGAATGCGGGCGAACTCGGCCTCGTTATCGTCCCCCCAATGGATCGTACCTTGGCCAGTTCTCTTCTCCACAGCCACCGCGGCCAGAAGGCTCCGTTCAACACAACGAAAGAGCCTCCCTGTCTGACAAACGAAAAAGACATCGCCGGCTCCGTAGCCACCAAGGCTGTATACAAGGCGTTTGCGTCGGGCGCCAGAGCTTTGAACGCCGCCGCTCTACTGCAGGGGTCCCTGGCGGTACTCCTGAGCGAGGCAGGAGACGCCGCCACACCTCTGCAGCTGACGGAGATGAGACGCCTCACTCAAGAGATCATTTCGCTCAACAAATACTCAACCGAGTGGACCGGCAGGGGTTTAGGATTGTGTGTGACCCACGAGAGGGCTCGGTGGCTCGACCACGTTAATTTCAGGGGCGTAGACGACAAAAAGAAACTGCTCAACCTAAAAGTAACCGCAGATAACCTTTTCCACGGTGGCATGGACTACCTAAAAGACAGCCACGAGGTGCGCAAGGCGCAGGATGAAGCCGCTCTGTCTTGCATCCAGGCTCCAGCCAGACCCCCTCCCCCCAAACCACAGCCCCGTCCTGCGCGACCGGAGAGAGGCAGGCCACAGATCCGGCAGGACGCTCCGTCTCGTCACACCCAGTCCTTCTCCGCCCCGCCCGCCGCCAGAGGCGAACAGCGAGACCGGAGGGAGGACGAACGCACACGACCCCCGCCTAACAAGCCCCAGAGAGGCGCCTACAGGGGCCGCGGTTCCAAGCGGTATAGGTGACACTGTCAATTCCTGCCCAAAGAGCAGGGAAGATTTCTCCCCCGGTTCCCTCCCCCCCGAGACGGTGGTTTCATGTCTGGGTCTAGTGGCCTCGGGCCTCAGTCCCAGGACGGCGAGGAAGAGGAGGAGATTCTCTCCGGAGTTTACGGCGGCGACAGAATATTGCGCCCCGGGCTCCAAGTTCCAAAGCACACACACACAAAAGAATGTGCATGCCTCTGTGTCACCTGTTGTAACTGCAAATGTTTTTTATATGGCAAAATATGCTTGTGCAATAAAGAACAAAAGAAAAAACAACAAAAAATCTCAACAAACAGTCGAAATGAATATGAGCCAGCGATCGCTACGGACCCCCACAAGGGGGTCCATGGCGATCGCTGGACAGAACAAGGGCTTTGTGGCGGGCCAAAACCGCCACTTGCTACACGGGTCACGCCAAAATTTTTCCTGGTCCAAGATGCACCACAAGGTAAAGATGAGCCAATGTGTCTGGGAGACGGGGGGGGCAGCCAAAATGGCCGCCCCCACCCAGCGACACGTGTCGCTGGCCAAAATGGCCGCCGCAGCTTGCAGACACGTGTCGACAAACACACCGGCAAGGCCCACGCGGTTAGCCAGAACTACAACGATGGCCGCGCACGTGAACCCGGAAGTAGTAGGAAGCACTCTCGCCAGACCAACGAGTGCAGCCAAGAGGGCGGCTCGGGTTTGCTCGACTACGATAACAACCCCTCCCAATCCGTTGTCGATGCGCATCGAGAAATGGAAAGAATGCAACCCCAACACTTGGGTGCTCCGTACGATAGCACGGGGGTACAAACTGCAATTTTCCACCAAACCACCCATGTCCAACAAAGTACTGTTGTCACGAGCGAGTGGTCAAGCGGCTGCGACGTTACGAGAGGAGATAGCCTCCCTGTTACGCAAGAACGCCGTGCGGGAAGTATTACCAGGAGAAAGCCGGCTCGGTTTCTACTCGAGATACTTCCTAGTCAAGAAGAAAGGAGGAGGTTTACGTCCCATCATGGATCTCAGAGCTCTCAACAGGTATTTGAAAATTTTTCAGTTCAAAATGTTGACGGCAGCGGCTTTGCTACGTTCAGTCCGACAGGGCGACTGGTGGAGCTCGATAGATCTAAAGGACGCATATTTTCACGTTCCCATCTACCCGCCGCACAGGAAATTCCTGCGCTTCGAATTCGAGGGTCGTGTGTACGAATACCTGGTCCTCCCGTTCGGAATGTCGTTGAGTCCCAGGGTGTTTGTGAAATGCACTCAGGCAGCGATAGCTCCTCTGAGGCAGAGGGGCATTCGCATCGCGAGTTACATAGACGACTGGCTACTGAGCGGGGACTCGTATCAGGAGGTGGTTCACCACACCCATACAGTGGTGTCGCATCTGACCTCCCTAGGTTTCACACTGAACCTCGAGAAGTGCATGCTCACCCCGTCCCAACACGCTACTTTCATAGGCATCGAGCTGGACGCTATTACTCTCAGGGCTCGCTTATCTCAGGAGAGGATAGTCTCTTTTCTGAAGTGTCTGGCCATGTTTCAACTGGAACGCAAGGTCCAGTACACAATCTGCATGAGGGTGGCAGGGCTCATGGCTTCAGCCATTTCCCTGGTACGTCTGGGCAGATTGCACATGCGCCCTTTTCAGAGATGGGTGGGCTCCCTAGGGATCCCGGTCACTCAGGGTTTTCGCCGGGTAACGGTGACCGCAGCGTGCATGCAGTCCCTTCGTCAATGGAAAATAGCCTCTTTCCTGTCAGAAGGCGTCCCAATGGGGAGGATCATCTCCAGGAAGATGATAACCACAGATGCCAGTATGACCGGTTGGGGCGCTACCTTCGAGGGCAGGACGGCCAGGGGTGTGTGGGACCTCAGTTTGAGGAGGGCCCACATCAACTACTTGGAGTTGATGGCGGTCCTTTTGGCGTTGAGACGTTTCGAGCCCCACATCAGTGGTTGTCACGTTCTGGTCAAGACGGACAATACCACGACCATGGCCTACATCAACAAACAAGGAGGCTTGAAGTCTCGTACTTTGGACGGTTTGGCGCGGAGGCTGACAATGTGGTGCGACACGCACCTGGAGTCAATCAGCGCCTCTCATGTACCAGGGGTTCTGAACAGGGGAGCCGATCTTCTGTCCAGAGGCAAGATCCATTTTTCGGAATGGTCTCTGCACCCCGCGGTCGCAAACCAGATCTGGGCCAGGTTCGGACGGCCCCGAGTGGACCTGTTTGCATCAGAGGAGAACGCGAAGTGCTCGCTGTTTTTCTCAGTGAAAGGCCAGGCTCCGCTGGGTGGGGACGCCCTGGCGCACGAGTGGCCGAGGGGACTGCTCTACGCGTTCCCGCCGCTGGAGCTGATCCATCCCACCCTGGAACGGATCAGGCTCCGGGACCTGACGGTACTGCTGGTGGCTCCAGCATGGGGCACGTGGAGGTCGGAGATAGCTCCCCTCCTTTACGATCGGCCCTGGCCCCTCCCGCTGCGAGAGGACCTGGTGCAGCAGGCGGGGGGCGAAATCCGTCATCACAGACCCGCAGACCTAGACCTGTGGGTCTGGCCCGTGAAAGGGAGAATTTGACTGCGTCTGGTCTTCCACCTAGAGTAGTGGCTACTATTCAGGCCGCTAGGGCACACTCCACTAGGTCCGTCTACGGAGCTAAATGGGGTGTGTTCGAGGAGTGGTGTGTGGCACGGTCCCCGGTCGTGGTCCCGTTCCAGGCATCAGTAGCAGACGTCCTGACCTTCCTACAGGATAGGTTGGATCTGGGAAATGCTTTCTCTACGATCAAAGTGTATCTGGCGGCCATCTCTGCCAACCATGTTGGTTTTGATGATGGGAAAACCGTGGGAAGACAGCCCTTGGTGTGCCAGTTCATGAAGGGCGCGTTGCGTGAACATCCTGTTTCACGGTCCTTGTTCCCCACGTGGGACTTGGTCCTGGTGCTCGACTCACTCTCTCGTCCTCCTTTTGAACCTTTGGAGACGGTGGAACTAAAGTTCCTCACGCTTAAGACGGTGCTTTTGGTTGCGCTGACAACAGCGAAACGGGTGAGCGACATTCATGCCCTGTCGGTAGCTCCGGAGTGCATGAGGTTCGCTGGTGATGGCAGTAGGGTGGTCCTTAAGCCCAACCCGGCGTTCATCCCCAAGAACCATCTGGCGGTGGTGACACCGACCGAGCTGGTGGCTTTTCACCCGCCTCCGTTTACCTCAGAGGAGGATCAGAGGCTGCACTGTCTTTGTCCAGTAAGAGCCCTGCGGCTGTATGTCCGGCGGACTGCGGCCCCGAACCGACCCAGTCAGTTGTTCGTTTCCTTGGGCCCTGGACCAGGGGGGAAGGCAGTGACTAAGTCCACGCTTTCCCGCTGGATTGTGGAGGCTATTCGCCTGGCGTACACTAGTAGGGGGGCTCCAGTGCCGGAAGGCCTGAGAGCGCATTCTACTAGGAGTGTATCGACGTCCTGGGCCCTCTTCAGAGGGGTGTCTATTCAGGACGTCTGCACAGCGGCAAGTTGGGCGTCTCCATCAACTTTCGCAGCTTTCTACAGCCTGGACGTGGCGGCGTCTTCCATGGCGCACGCAGTCTTGGGCGTAGCTTCCACCTGAGGGTGGACGGGTGCATGGAACGGCTGTAGGTTCCGTCCATGCCCCTACATCTTAGTGTATGGCAGGCCGATTTCTGGGCCTTAGATTCATAAGGCGGACTTCGGTCTGTCAGGGCCCTTCCCCTCTTTAAACTTAGACGGGCTTTGCCTGTTTTCTTTAGTTTATAAGGCAGACTTAGGTCTGTCAGGGCCCCACTTTTTCTTGTTCCGTACCTCAGACCCGGTGGGTCTGGGGGGCGTACCCTGGACCCGGTGGGTCTGGGGGCGTACCCTGGACCCGGTGGGTCTGGGGGCGTACCCTGGACCCGGTGGGTCTGGGGGCACCGGGGTGCCAGGGGGGCCACGTCCCGGAGGGGGGCGGGGCCCTGGCGCCCAGGTGCTGGGACAGGTATTGTGGTATCTTGGTTGTAGATACATTCCGGGGGTTTATATCTCCCATATGTGAACAACGAGAGAGCAATGAAACAAAACTATGGGTTACTTCCGTAACCCCGGTTTTGTAAGTTGCGAACGAGTTGTTCACAAAAACACCCTTCTTTTTTGCTTGGCAGAAGGAAGCTGGTGTGTAAAGAGAATGACTTCCGCTTGCCAGGTCTTTTTATGCCCTCGGGGGAGGGACCTTGGGAAGCGAGGGAAGGCCCACAGGGCCAAAAAGGGTTTTTGCCCTGAGGGAGCGAATGTGAAGCTTCTGTCATCGCGCCAGGGGGCGCTGTTTCCCATATGTGAACAACTCGTTCGCAACTTACAAAACCGGGGTTACGGAAGTAACCCATAGTTCTTACTGTATATGGTGTGTGTGATATGAAATTTGAGCTTACCCTAATCACAATAATCCCCGCATATATCGGTATCGGTTGATATCGGTATCGGTAATTAAGAGTTGGACAATATCGGTATATCGGTTATCGGTAAAAAAGCCAATATCGGACAACCCTATACGAAACTGTTTTTTTTCTTTGAGGAAAACAAAGTAGACGGACAAACGGACAGGCCGTGAAAATGTATCATCTAAAACAATGCAGTACTATACACAAAGTACAGTACAATATTATGTACAGTCATTTGAAAACAATTGTGCAGCAGAACAAACAGTACCGGCTACTGGTGTGTGTGTGTGTGTGTGTGTGTGTGTGTGTGTGTGTGTGTGTGTGTGTGTGTGTGTGTGTGTGTGTGTGTGTGTGTGTGTGTGTGTGTGTGCGAGCGCGCGCGCGCGCGCTCGCGTGTAAGCTGGCCAGCGTGGGATTTTCTGGCAATTAGGACAGGAAACAGAGGAACTGTTGATTTGACATCCCTGCGGAATTAAGTTATGCACTGTCACACACACACACACACACACACACATATAACCCCCAACTTCCTCTTAACCCAGTTCCCTGTGTAAACACAGCAGTCTAGTTCTGTTCTATATCAATGTCTCTGACTTTCATTCTGAAATTCCTTTTTCTTATCTGCATGTCTCACTTTTCACATCTTTCAAAACTGCTCTCTCACTCTGTCTCTCTCTCTCTCTCTTTCTTTATCGAACACATTTTCGTCACCGCTTTCTGGGCGAATCCTCAACCACATGAATGAACTCAAGCGTCCCAATTGTGTGCATGTCATAATAGGCGAACATTAGGCGAAAATAGGCGAACATTGGGCCAAATTGTGAGGCTTGCAGATCGACTAACCCTTCAGTGAAGAGATTTGGTGTAGAGGGGGAAGAAGGAGGGGGCCAATTATATAGGATAAGGAGTCACTGTCCGCTCAACGAAGTATAAAGTGGTTATAGTGGTTAAACGACAAGATTTCCCCATGTCTCTCTATGTCTCTCTCTCTCTCCCCACACTCTCTCTGTCTGTCTGTCTGTCTCTCTCCTCCTTGTTCCATTTCCCGTTTTCTCCCTCCCACTAACTCCCCTTTTCTCCATCACATCCCCCTCTCCCCATGTCTTGTAGCAGAACAGACGACTTCTGCTCTGTGTCACCAGAATAAGGAGGGTCACACACACACACACACACACACACACTTAATGGGTTTAGTTAGCGAGCCGTCGGGCCAACGACATGCCGTGTAAATCCTTCTGTAAACTCAACTACCGGTCAACGGTCGCCGGCTGCCCTTACACAACTCAGTGAGAACAGTGTCCCCTCTTATCGTTATCGTTACTGTCGGGCAGAAACCTTGTATCTCAATCTTTCAACTTCTTTTCTGTAAATGAATGCCCTACTTCTTCGTCGTACAAGAGTGAGAGTTTGCACAAAAGTAGCGAAAATAGCACATCAACGTGCGTTGTGAGCTTATAGATCGGATATTATTGACATTTTTGAAGAATCTGAATGTGAAAGTGTGTCTGTGGGTTTTATAAATATTTGAACAATGAAAAGCATTAACAAGAGCTTGTGACTAAATAATACCTACACTGGATCCATAGAACACATGGTTCCTTTTATACCCCGTTTCCTGAAAAGCAACAGCTTTGGACATACAAGGATTCCGCCCGATCGTGCCGGTATTATTCCAGTTCTCATGAACTTTCACTCTGGCTTCCAGTCAAAGAATTTAATTCATAAAAGCTTTGAATGGTTTAGGGCCAGAATAACATTGGTGATCTTGCGCTACATCATGCAGCATCCAGACCTCCTTCAGTCAGAACTACATGTGGAGAGCCAGCGTTCAGTTCATATGCACCACATATCTGGAACTAACTCTCTGCAATCAACTCTCAGTTCTTTTTAACCCATTAATACCTGGAGCCGATTCTAAATCACAGTTTTCTGCAAAAAATGTATGTTGCTAGCTATATCAGTGGTTCTCACTCAGACTATATCATGTCAAGGAACCCCAAAATGATATGTATTTGGCTGCGGACCCCCGCCCCCCCAGAAGCAAAGATTTGAGTTACAAATGTTTGCTTTAAAAAATATATATATTCAAAGATTTGCACACATTTTCAAGATTTTTCAAAATACAATGTGTCGTGCTACGAGCTTGTATATCTGCTATTTTTGAATAGCCAAAGTATAAAATAATGGTTTAAGTAGTTACACAGATGCGTTCCCGGTTGTAATGGGTTAAATCACAGCTGAAAAACCTCTCTTCGCTTGCTCAGTAAAGAACAAACCTTTTATCAACCACAACTTTTGCCTATATCAGTGTTTCTCAACTTGTGGGCCGGGACCCCCAGGGCGATCCCCACATGATTTTTTTTTTTGGGGGGGGGGGGGGGGGGGGGGGTCTCCAGATACCTAATGGCTAAAAAAACTTTGAATAAGTAAAAATAAATAAATAAAGATTAATCAACAAACTATGCTATAAAAACTGGTCAAACATTGGCCAAATTGTCAAATAATCTAAGAAAGAGGCAAACATTTTGAAAATAGCAGATCTACAAGAGCTTGTAGATCGGCTATTTTCACAATATTTATCTGTGGAACAGAGTCAAACTAAATGTAATGCCTCAACTCCTACAATTCCAAGTGCTTATCAGGGTGGGGGGTCCCCAGTTAAAAGGATAAAAGGATAAGGATAATTCCTTTTAACAGGTTGTTCATGAAAGTCCTTGCGGTCTTGTTTCCAATGAGAACCTGTGAGCAATTAGGGGTTAAGAGTCTTGCTCAGGGACACATTTCATTTCATCGACACATATGCTGACATGGCCTGGAATCGAACCTGGGGCAACCAGGGTCTCTGGCTCCCTAGGCAGGCTCACTAACCATTCAGCTATGGCCGCCCCCTTCACATAGTTCCATTATTTTGGAGGTTTGCGGCCTGAAAAGGTGGCCTATATGACGTGCTGAAAACAGGGATGCCAGTGGTTAAAAATCATGACAAATCGGCTGCATAATTGCCGATACCGATGTTGTTAAAAAAGAAAGTCAAATGATGGCCGATATATCGTCCAGAACCGACATATCGGTCAGGCTCTATTTTAGTTCAGTTTAGCTGAACTAAATCACACAGTAAAATGTGATGGGCCGTGAACCACATTGATTTTGATATAATAGTGTATGTCCGCTGTAATGGCTGGTATTTCATAAGTCAGCACAGTGCTAACGGCTAACAGGTACATGAGGCAGGCTGGTTGCAGAGTCAGCTGTTTTCACACAGAAACATGCAGCGAGTCCCACACAGTGAGCTCTACTGGGAGAGATCCTGGACAAGCTTCTCTGTTAAGAGAGCCTCGAGGTTGAAAATGTAAGGCAGAGAGACTTTAAAGCTGCAGTCCATAATCTATCTGTGACCGTGGTTCTCAAAGTGTGGTCCGGGGACAACCAGGGGTCCTTAAGGGGGTTCCAGAGGCTTCCCTAGCTAAATGATTTTATAGCATCAAAATCAGTGTAACCAGTTTAAACCTGTATAGGCTATTTGAAACTAGCAGAGCTAAAAGCTCACAAGATGCACAACGTTGTGAGCTTGTAGGTCAGCTGCTTAAAAAAAGAAAAACCTTTTGGAATGCTTTTGAAATATTTTAACACAAATATTGTATGAGGGTCCCTGGCACAAAACAGCTTCAGATGGGGGTCCGCAGACAAATACATATTAAAAGGGATAGTTCACCCAAAAATCGATCTATGGATTAGTCACCCCATGGAGACTTGAATTCATGGATATTTTTTTGTTTTTGTCACATTCCTAAGCCAATAAGTTGATGACGAGCGGACCGGCAGCGGTTCCGGCAGGAGATACAAAGGAGACTCTTTGTGTCTCCTACTGGAACCGCTGCCAGTCATCAGATTATTGGCTTAGGAATGCGACAAAAACAAAACAATATCCATGAATTCAAGTCTCCATCTGGTGACTAATCGAAAGAAAAAAAGTCATTTTGGGGGTGAACTATCCCTTTAAGTCCTTGACATGAAAAAAGTTTGAGAACCACTGATCTATAAATACACAAAACGTGTGTATGTAGGCTACAGTGTGTTAGTCTGTCCTGGGCATAACTCGGGCACCGTCTGACTGATTGTTCAAACTTGGCGTGTGTGTCACCGATGACCGAGGGGCAGTTTTTTTTATGACATCAGCATCGCATCACATTGTGAGCTTGTAGATCGGCTATTTTCAAATGGCCGAAATGTACTTAGGGCTGAATGTGGATAATGTATGTTTTGTAATAACAATACAAATCTACAAAGTAACTAGTAACTAAAGTCTTCAAATAATTGTAGTGGAGTAAAAGTACAATATTTGCCTCTGAGATGTAATGGAGTAGAAGTAAAAGTATTGGAGATTGGAAATACTCGTAAAGAAATAAATAGTACAAGTACAAATACCCCCAAATTGTACTTAAGTACAGTACATGTACTTACAGTAGTTACTTTCCACCACTGGACGCATGGTAGTGCTATGCATTCCGAGTACGGGTACAGGGGCTACTCTTGGTGGGGCACGCATTCCCAACTTGACCCGTCCATTTGGTTACAGGTGTACGCTCTCAGAGTTACTAATGGATGAATTAACACTTTTTTTTTGTTTTGCTTACTGTGTAGTAGTGCTGGTCAGATTGTAAGCGTCTCTTCCAGGGACAATAAGGTCAGAAAAGGAAATGGTTCCTTTTACACACACACACACACACACACACACACACACACACACAGGGCACCAGAGGAAAGGAAATGTGTGCGGCAGCGTGTGCAGTGATCCGCTAGGCAGGAAGCGCTGACCGTACCGTAGCGTATTAGCATGCGCCGCTGAAGGCCGCTCAGACGGAACCAAACCGCTCGGCAGATTATTGTGCAAAAAAAAAATCTCATGAATCAACGTTTTTGTGTTCATCTTTTTGTTGTTGTTGTTGTTGTGAGCACGGACAATATCAGTTTGTAAAACAAAGCGAATGAGAGGAGAAAGTTCTGAAGGAGGAGGGGGGGGGTAGTAACTAAGGCAGAGAAAACATGGGGTGTGTCAGAGCCGAAATGAAAACAATACATCTCACATATTCAGGACTATTCTGTATCTTTCATCCATCACAAACTCAACTTTTTCACTTATTTCTTGCTGTATACACTCTTTATTTCTTTATTTCCTTCTTTCTTTCTTTCTTTCTCTATCTCTTTGTCTCTCTCATCCATAAAGTATAATGTCAAATAGATTATACATACTGTATGTGTATATTAATCCATATAATGTACTCACAGATGAAGGTCTGATAACCATATATTCAATGTGGATAGACTACACTCATCTCTATTTTTATATTCATTGTTGATAGTCTGTACATACATTGTACATTCATTCATTATACTGTATTGATAGACTGCACATGCACGTATAATACAGGTATGTATGCACTCATATCAAAGCAGATAGTTGACTTGACTCTTTCCTGTAACCTAAATGACATTGTTCTCTTTGCGCTCTACTTTTGTGACTATCTATCCTGTTGTTTGTTGACTATAGAGTTCATGCTTTCTCTGCATACACTCATTTGCACCGATTTGCTCCGGAAAAGCGTGTCTGCTAAATGCCTAAATCGTAATAGTACTGTACCTCTAATCTGTTTCACTCTCACTGACGGTACTGCTATGACACACCTGAATTTCCCTCCAGGCCCGTCCAGGGCATCAATATGTTTAGTTCATCTCTACCAGTGGTAGTAACTAAGTAACTAAGTACATGTACTCAAGTACTGCACTTAAGTACAATTTTCAGCACTTTTACTTCTACTCCACTACATCTCAGAGGCAAATAATGTACTTTTACTCCACTACAATTATTTGAAAACTTAGCTAGTTACTAGTTACTTTGCAGATTTTGATTATTATTACAAAACCACTTCAGCTGTATATACATTTCGTCCATTTGAAAATAGCCGATCTACAAACTCAGAATGTGTCGCGATGTGATGTATTGTGAGCTTGTAGATCGGCTATTTTCAAAAGGTTTTTATGCATTTTATACAGTACATAAGAAAACTTTGTTAAATGGGACATTCTGCATTATGAGTACTTTGTACTTTTGATACTTTAAGTACATTTCTATACCAATACTTTGTACTTTTACTCGAGTACATTTTGAATTCCGGACACTATTCTACATTGCAGCATTGATACTTTTACTTAAAAAATGTAGTACTTTTTCCACCACTGATCTCTACTGTCATCAACAACATCTCACTGCGACATACTGGAAACCAGAGTTTTCTGGAAGCCGGAGATACCACTTTTGTGACTATGCATCCTGTTGTTTGTTGACTAGAGCCTTCAATGATTACTCTCATTTGCACCAATTTGCTCGGGAAAAGCGCGTCTGCCTGAATCGTAATAGTACCTCTAATCTGTTTCACTCTCACCGCTAGTGCTGCCATGACACCCGAATTTCCCCGCGGGGCATCAATATGTTTTGCTCATCTTTACTGTCATCAACAACATCTCGCTACGACGCACCGAGTTTTCTGGAAGCCGGAGATATCACCCCGAACCGAGACAAGTGAGCCGTTTTCTTTTTTCTGACACAGTTGTGAGGAAATAACCCTTTAAGACCGGGGAAGCATCATTTGTGTAATTTTAAGATTTCTTTGGCTATTCAAAAACAGCATATTTACAAGCTCATAGCGCGGCACGTCGCGCTATGAGCTTGTAGATCTGCTATTTTCTTAAATCGTGAAAATGTGTGCAAATCTTGGAATATATATATTTCTAAAGCAAACATTTCTAAAATATTTAGTTCCAGGGACCCCCAGAAGCAAAGATTTGAGTCACAAATGTCCGCTTAAAAAAATACAAATTCAAATGTTTGCACAAATCTTCATGATTTTACAAAAAGTAGCAGATCTACAAGCTCATAGGGTGGCATTCGGTGCCGCGCAATGAGCTTGTATATCTGCTATTTTAGAATAGCCAAAGAAACCTTAAAATGACAGAGATGCGTCCCCGGATTGAATGGGATAAATAAGAAAACCATCTCATCACAATGGAGAGGGAGGAGGAAGAAAACACCATGAATCACATTTTCACACAGAAACTCCAGGACTTAACGAGTGGCTTGGTTCCGCTTGCTTTGCTCCACAAACCAGCGGCCTCCTTAAACAAGCACCATTACCCGTTTAGCCACGCGGCCGTGAAAAAGAGAATTACGCCTTTAATTCTCAATCTTCCGAATCATTTGTCCAATTGCAACTTGGATTACTCGCTCTAGCGGGAGCCGCTGTTGCAAAGCCACACTGACCGATGCCTCTTTCACCATCAAAAAACAAGGAAGTTATTTCCTCTTTTTTTTGTTAGTTTTTTTGCCGTCGACTTGTATATCCAAAACCGGTACTTTTTAGGAAATGGAAAAACGGACCTGGGTCCTAATTGGATCCAATGTAGTTATTATTTAGTCATAAGCTCTTGTTAAAGGACGACTTCACCCATTTCCAACCTATCTTCATATAATAGGTCCTCACTAATGCTCATGATAAAATGGTACCATTTTTTTATTTTTTCTACTCGGTCTGTGTCTCATAGGAGGACCGTGGACAGTCCAGAACCCCGTCTACCAGTGACATCATCGTTAGGCAGGATTCTTTTTCCCAACAAGATTTCAAATGTTTTATTTAGATTTTGATTAACGCGAGAACTTCTATTATTGCATTGCAACTTTCCAGGAATACAAAGCCTGCAGTTTCTATTAGCTTGGATTCCCCATCGATGATGTCACTGGTAGAAGGGTTTCTGAACTGTCCACAGCACTCCTCTGAGACACGTGAGTGAGTAGAAAAAAATTGTACCATTTTATCATGAGCTTTAGTGAGGACCAATTATATGAAGATAGGTTGAAAATGGGTGAAGTCGTCCTTTAATACTTTTTTATAAAAAAAATATTTATAAAAACCCACACACTTAAATTAAATCGGCTAAATTAGCCGATCTACAAATTCACAAAGAGTTGCAATGCGATGCGCTGTGACTTGTGACCTTGTAGACTTTTGTGAGACACTCTTGTACAACGAAGTAGGGCACTAATTTACGAGAAAAAAGACAAAAACTAAAAAACATTAAAAGTTGCAAATCGTCTCTGTCGGTGGAAATGTCCAAACATGTTACTTTTCCGGATTCAAAATATGAGCTCAAAATGCGTTTTTGATGCTTTTGTGTGACGCTGTAGGATGATCAAGAAGGGCATTCATTTACAAAAAAAAAAAAAAACGTCGATAGCAGGTTTCTGCCCGACAGCAACGAAATATGGAGATACAAGGTTTCTGCCCAACAGTGACGAAATGTATCCCACTTGCGCAATCCAGTTTCTTTGACACAGTCCCCAGGGTG
This sequence comes from Gymnoscopelus microlampas, assembly GCF_963454915.1. Taxonomy (NCBI): domain Eukaryota; kingdom Metazoa; phylum Chordata; class Actinopteri; order Myctophiformes; family Myctophidae; genus Gymnoscopelus; species Gymnoscopelus microlampas. Next base: position 31,579,033 of record NC_139960.1, read on the forward strand.
TAGGGATCCGAACAGACCTACAAAAAAAAAGCCCGGGCCGAACCTCGGCGACAGAGCTGACTCAGCGCAACTAAACCCCAGACTAATTGAGCCTGAGGGAAACATGGGAACCAATTACGCCCATGTTGTAAACTTGGCTGGAGTGTAGGTGGGCTACTACTGGTGGGCTGGGTGCTGTGTCTATTTTCAGACGTCAGCGTGGGGAGGGGGGAGGGGCGCAGAGAAAAACAAACTAACCACATGAGAATCATGTCATTCTTTTTCACTTTCAACCTGGTGTCCCGATTTTCAGCATGTCATTATATGCGAAACTAATCTAATAACATTTTATTCCTAATTCTAAGTTAAATAAAAAAATATATAGTGAAAATAGCAGAGCTACAAGCGGGTTGCATTGTGACCCGTGGTGCTTTTCATGCAGTAACACAACCAGTAGTAGTGGCCCTACCTGACCCCAGGATGTACTTCTCAACAGAAGAGCAGGGACACCCACTACAACCAATGCTATTGCGTTTGTGATACATTATATTAAAATACTCATTACTCAACCATAAATAATTTGACCCATTTGATTCCCGCGGGTGAAATTCCGTTTTCAGCTTCACCCAGCTGATTGGTGCCCAAGTGGTCAGACTTGATCACAGGAGGGGATCAAGTCTTGCCAAGCGTCTTGCTCAGGGACACCTCGTCCTCGACACATTGCCGGGGCCGGGAATCGAACCCGAAGGGACCTTCCGTTTCCCCAGGCGTCTCTACCCATTCAGCTATGCCCCCGAAAAAAAACACCATACTGATTGTTCTAAATAACATTTTATTCACTTAACTAATTGATTGCAGCTTAAATAGATGTTAACTAAAAACGTAGGACACGGCACGCCCTTTTTCTACAAATGTACACCACTCTCTCTCTCTCTCAGTACAGTCTGATACAACAGAAACCCCATAAAAAAAATATTAAAAAAACAAAATATTTCAGGAATTACACTCAGAAGCTCAAGTCACGATAGAACGAGTACCCGGCGAAAATCTGAATCTCTCCTGCCCCCTCTCTCTCTCTCTCTCTGTCTGTCTCTCTCTCTCTCTCTCTGGCTGGTAGAAAATGAAATGACAAGCCTGGCTAAGGACGTAATGAAAAAGCTATTATCAGCGTGGGCTTTCATCAGCCCTGCATTCAGCCCGTGTTCAATAGCGAGTCCCCATCTTCAGCTCCGAAACAAGTGTGCCGCCACGTCCGGGGCCATACAGAAACACACAGCATCAGCACATATTCAAAGTCTCGTCTACGCTCCGCCGTGCGAGGGTGCCGCGCGATGAAAGTAGCAGACCTGCAAGCACGCACGCGCACACACACACACACACACACACACAGTCTCAAAGGCTAAGATAATCAACCTGTCATTGTATAATTCTGATAGATTCAAGGCTTTTATTAACCCATTAAGACCGGGAACGCATCTGTGTCATTTTAGATTTATTTGGCTATTTTTTTAAAAATCGTGAAAATGGGTGCAAATCTTTGAATATGTATATATATATATTTTTTAAAGCAAACATTTTTTACTCAAATCTTTGCTTCTGGGGGAACCCTGGAACAACATATTTTGAGATGGGTGTCTGTGGCCAAATACACATAATTTTGGGGGTCCTTGACATGAAAAAAGTTAGAGGACCACTGATATTATAGCAACATAATTTTTTTCAAAAAACTGTTAGGTTTTAGAAGACATTTGCAAAATCCCCAGAAGCAAAGTTTGAGTTAAAATGTTCGCTTTAAAAAATATATATATTCAAAGATTTGCACACTTTTACACAACTTTTCTAAAAATAGCAGATATACAAGCTCATAGCGCGGCACAGAGTGCCGCGCTATGAGCTTGTAGATCTGCTATTTTTGAATAGCCAAAGAAATCTTCAAATGACACAGATGCGTTCCCGGGGTTAAATGGGTTAAATATGACTGCGAGCGTGTGCATATCTCCATATCGCCCTGTAACTCCGTCCGTTCGTCCCTGAAGCTCGTTTCTGCATTCATCCAGGTGTCTGTTTCTCGACGTTCAGTGTGTATCTCTCCGCGGATATCTGCCCATTGTAACCTTCCGCGGTATTTAATTAGCCCGTCCATGCATCCATACATACATCTTTCTACCTATCCATCCATCAACCTGACAATACACTCTATCTATCCATCCATACACAGTTATCCCTCCATCGTCCATCCTTACCTTCAAGTTCCTCCATTGTACTGAATTTCCGGGCCGGGAACCGTGCAGTATCCTCATACAATATTCAATACAATATAGGATAATATAGAATAATGTATTCATTCAGAATATAGACGGAATAATTCAAAAATATTCATACAAGTCTGGCCTTGACACGCCAATGGAACCATCAGCAGGGCCGTGAATCCATTTTCTCGAGGAATTGATATTCTTCCCGAGGCCTCATTAGCTAATCCCCCCCCAACCCCCCCCCCCCTACATTTAGGGTGAAGAATAGCAAGGACAGACTGGAGGTTAGGGTTGTGCAATAAACAGTGTACGCTGTTGATCCTGATAGATAGTGCGCTTATGATATGACTTGAACTACGGAACTATGGAGATTTTTTCACAACTGAAAACGTTATCACGTTATATTCTTATGCACTGTAATAATAACAATACCCCCCCCCCCCCCCATAATTTCATATTGTAAAGTGTTTCATATGGGCGTATTTACTGGAAAGAGAAGCCATGGGAGTCTATCCCCTTTTCAAAGCCCTAGACCCCTTGGAGCTGGATTGCTGTGGTGGAGGGCAACACATGTGTCTATGAATTGAATACCAAGGACCCCAATGGAAACAAGACCGCAAGGACTTTTTTGGACGGACCCTTTAGACAAAGTATTATAAATGTAATGTTTACATTTTTTGCCTAATAAAATATTCAATCAATCAATCAATCAATCAACACCTACCATCAGCTCCTGTACTTTTTCTTTTCTTTTTTTCCACAATCTGTCTATTGAAGTTTTCAAGTTTACAAAGTTTACAAGAAAGACAGTGGTGAAAGTGATCAAAACAGTAATGGAGCAGCAAAGCTGGCAAGTATTAAACAAGACTTTCACCAAGACAAAACAAGGACTAGACACTGTAAACACCACATTGAAATAAAGTCAAAAAGAAAAGGACAAGACATAAAACTAAATACAAACAAAAAAGAAGTTAACAACCTATTGAAACAAAACATACAGACAAAAACTAAAATTAAAACAATATTATTAAATCAATATTTCGATCGAAACTGATCAAGTGCACATGGCAGATTTCTACAATGGGTTAGTGGATAATATAATTGGCCCGGCTCTTTCACAGTGCTGCGTTCTAGGCTGCGTTCAGCTTCCACTGAGGTTTGATTGGCGTTTAACAGCAGGAGTCCAGCAGACACTACAGTATATGATGTGAGCGAGGCGAACTACCTGATTTGAGCGGTGCCTGGAGGCCCCCAGGGGTCCTTTCAAAAACACTTTAGGAGCCTCCTCCAATTAATACAAAGCTGACTTCATCTTTACTGACTTCAAAGTGCCTTCCCCAGACATTTAATGAGAATTGTTATTGATTTCTCTTTAGAGGTTGAAAGAAACACAACTATTCTCCAAACTATAAGTAAGGTAACTACTTTTTTAAGGACAAAGAAAGAGACTTTTAGAGGGCTTATCGACTCTCTCAGCCAAATTGTCCTCATCGTGTTATAATGAAAACAGTCGGAATTAAGGATTTTCTTTGGGCACTCGCCTGAGAAACTGCATTCGCCTCGTCTTGTGACACAGTTACTTCGAAGACACCATTATCGACGCTTGTGTTTTACATTCCTTCCAAACAGAAGCTGTAGTCAAAGTTCCTTGTGATGTCTTCTCCCGTTTGCCAATTGACTCCATTTTCTATGACAGGAATTGAATTGTCGCTGACATTATCACCCGTCTGTCTATCATGAAGCGTGTGTGTGTGCGTGCATGTGTGCATGTGTATGTGCGTGCCTTCTGAGTGTGCAGGCGGAGTTTACATACTTGAGCTCGCATTCACAGCTGCAGCTCCCCTCTGAGATGCAAGCATGCACACGCACACATGCACATGCGTACACACATACACACACACACACTTCCTCTGCAGTTCAAACCAACGCTTTCCTGTACTTACACATTTCCCAGAGGAGAAAGAAATGTGAATAGAGATGCATGTCCATGTTTTTGAGTTTGTCTATGCATGCGCGTGTGTGTGTGTGTGTGTGTGTGTGTGTGTGTGTGTGTGTGTGTGTGTGTGTGTGTGTGTGTGTGTGTGTGTGTGTGTGAGCGAGCTTAGTGGGAAAAAAAAAATCTACTCATTGTGAATGCGAACAACCTCTTTCCCATAAAGAGACAGAAAAGGACATTCTGTGGAGTTATGTGTTATAGGTCACAAGGGCATCAAACTGGAAAAGTTACAGCCGCTCAAACTCACCAAAACAAGTTAAAAACTATAAAATGTCTCAATCTGAATTCTAAACCACTAATCAGACAGACGCAGGGCAATTCATCATGTGTGCATGCAGATTTAAACTCTATTCTGTGCACGTTACGTAGAGCAGAAGGACTTTGTCCAGGAATTTCAATGAGACTCATTTAATTCTCCCCTTGCACAAGGAAAGAAGGAAGGCAGGAAGGAAGGAAGGATAGATATGAGGAAGGAAGTTTTAACCCATTAAAACCGGGTCATTTTAGATTAAATAGCAGATATACAAGCTCTCAGCGCGTCACTTTGTGCCGTGCTGCGAGCTTGTATATCTGCTTTTTTTGTGTGAGAAGTGTGAGAACTATACTGTTATATATATATATATATATATTTAGAAGGCATTTGTAATATCGGTCTCAGGTCTTAATGGGATAAAAGAGTGAATTAGAATGACAGGTTATGTCATATCATGGTGTGGCAGTGGCTCTGTAGGTAGAGCGGCCGTTATAGGAACCCGGTTCAACCCCTGGGTCCTCCTGGCTTCATGTCAAAGTGTCCTTCAGTTAGACACTGAAACCCTGACTGCTCCTGACGAGAACGTTGGTGCCTTGCATGGTTGCCTCTGCTGCTGTGGGTGAATGTGTTTGTGAATGGGTGAAAGTGTGTGCGTTGTGCGTATGTGCGTACGTGCATGCTTGCGTGCGTGTGAATGGGTTAATGTGTTTTAATGTAACGCACATTGTAACAGGCTTTGTATAAAGGAGCTAAATAAATGTAGACCATTATCAGAGGTTGTTCCATTTACTAATCATCATACAAACTTGCATTTGCACAGTACAAACCACACACACACATACACACAGACAGATGTCATGGCCACATTAATGCAACATAACTGTCAAGTTTGGGCCGCACCCACTCAAACACAAGCTCTGTACACACCCTGGCACACTATTGTGCCATCTCCTTGAACCCCTTCATCTGCAAGTGCGTGCACACACCCCCACACACACACACACACACACACACACACACACACACACACACACACACACACACACACACACACACACACACACACACACACACACACACACACACACACACACACACACACACACACACACACACACACACACACACAAACAAACAGATGGCATGCCTAGTTTGCTTCGACACTCTTGCAAACGACTGCTGGTCCCCCCCATGTAGTTAATGAGTATCACCCCTAAATACACCCTGCAAGCCGTGTGTGTGTGTGTGTGTGTGTGTGTGTGTGTGTGTGTGTGTGTGTGTGGTGTGTGTGGTGTGTGTGTGTGTGTGTGTGTGTGTGTGTGTGTGTGTGTGTGTGTGTGTGTGTGTGTGTGTGTGTGTGTCATTATAAACACATTAATTTGCAGCTTCATCCTATTGGCTGTAATGTGAAAGATAAGGAGAAAAATTATACCTGTGCCAGGCAGGCAGGCGCACGCACACAAGCACAAACGCGCTCATAGACACACGCACACACACACACACACACACACACACACACACACTCACCATGTGTTGCTGACAAATCTATTAGCAAACAGCGTTGTTCAGTTTGTGCACATGCATAATACATACAAGATTTGTATCACTCTACTTGTGAGGACATCCAACATTTTAGGAGAGCATCGAAAATATCCGTAAATAGCCGATCTACAAGCTCATAACGCGTCACGTTGTGAGCTTGTAGATCGACTACTTAATAACCACATCCAACCACAGCCCCTAAACCTAACCTCTAAATGCCTGATCCTAACCCCAACCTGAATATTTTCTTGTAAACCTAACTCTAAACGTCATATTCAATCTTAAAGAACAAGAATTTGTCTTGTGCGGACCATGGTCTATTTCTCCTTATGCACCTTATGTCTAACCTCATATATACATACACACTGTACCGGATGGATATGCTATGTGTACATACTGTATTTTGTCTTTTTAGTTTTTCTACGCATCTGGTACTCACAATAGTAATAAAACACACGCACACAGACACGCTCGCGAGCATGTTTGTTTGACTACCCACGCATGGGACTAAAATACCCCACAAGGATAGTAAAAGCAGAAGAACTTGACCTTATGAAGACCATTTTCACGGCTAAGAAACATTTTTAGGGGCTAAGGCTGCAATTACTAAAAGAGATTTGAGGTTGAGGTCAGGGTTAGGATCAGGCATGTATAGAGGTTAGGTTTATGTTCAGGGGTTAGGGTTGGAAATGGCAACAAACATTTATTTTAACGACACAATGTCTTTGACGTCCCCACGGAAAGATAATGTAGATAAAAATGCGTGTTCGCGCGCGTGCCTGTGTGTATGTGTGCGTGTGTGAGAGACACTCGGGGACGGTTGCGTCAGCAGCAGCTGTGTTGCAGCCACGCCTCGGGGACACAATGGTTTATCACATAAAAGCCTGGTGGGGACACGACTTCACTGACCCACACACATCTGCTTATTAAAAACAGCACAGCACAGCCTCACACACACACACACACACACACACACATTGAATTACTATACTTGCGAGGACATCAACAGTGTAGGACAGCGATTTTATGAATGGCGCTTTAACCGTCTTTTTGCCATATTAACCCGAAACCCTACAGCCTAAAATAGCAGATCTACAAGGTCAGGAAGCATTGCTCTGCCTGCAAAGCATTGTGAGATTTAGATTCTAGATCGCCCATTTTTGGCTCGCGACCCTGTCGCACAACCAAGTATAAATCAGGCACAACTCTAACCCCAACCCCTAAACCTAACCTCTGAATGTTTAATCCTGTGCCTAAACCTATTACTAACCAAAAGCCTAACTCTAAAAAGTCATTTTCAACCATACACAACATACTAGTGAGGGAAATGTCCCTCATAAGTATAGTAATACAAGTACACACACACACACACACACACACACACACACACACACACACACACACACACGGAGGCAATCAAAATAGCCCTCGCGCTCACAAAGGACCAATTAAGTTCGGTTCCCATTTCCTCTCTTGTTCTCAACATGCCGGTCTTGCTGTGGTCGTCTACACAGTGAAACCCTCAGTATCCATTTGTAACTCTTGACAGTGTACAAAATGTAACCAAATGGATCCGTAGTAGGGGTCCATTTGGTTACACCAACACCCACGAGTTTTACAAGTGTAAGGTCACAGCGTTCCTGTACGTTTATCCACCAGGGACTCAAAGCCAGTTAGGATCATGTGACATAAAGTCATGAGACATGTTTATCAAAAACATACCAGCTCTCAACGTGTACAACCGCAAGCTGCTCTGTGAACTCTGAATACAAACAAAACACAGCTAAACAGCAAAAACACTGCAAAGAAGCTTCATATGGAGGTAGAACAAGGGAAGCACGATTAATTAATGGTTTCATAGCTGAAAAAGCCTGTTGTGATGACGAAGGCTGCAGATTCAATAGTCCAGCAGTCTAGATTCTTAAGTCAATATTTCCAAGCACAACAATTTGTCATGAATAATGCCTAGGACCTACAGTACAGTACTTTTTCAGAAAAGCCTGTTAGCCACCTGAAAATCCAAGATGGCGGCCATTTAACCCTAACCGGATGCTTGTATCACAAAGTGAACGATTATTTAAATCTGCTGCGCTACAATCTGTGTTTTCTGGGGACGCTTTCCGTAGGGTCAAACTGTTAAAACACCGCAATAAAGCAAGAAGGCAATGTTTCCACAGGTAAACACCACCGCAAAGTTACAAATTATGCTTTAACTCTTGAAGTTACAGACCCGATTTGGTTCTTAAACAATCACTATTTTAGCTGGGGAGCCCCTGGAAACCCCTCCTGGACCCCCCCGGGGGTCCCCGGGCCCCACGTTGAAAACCAGTCTCCAGATGAACATGTATCCTTAGCTGGCACGGGATGAAACACTTCCTCAAAAGGTTAAAGGTCACATCCCCTTACGATGTGTCAACAACTTCCTGCAACAGACTGGGCACACTGTAGCAACTGTAGTGTGTGTGTGTGTGTGTGTGTGTGTGTGTGTGTGTGTGTGTGTGTGTGTGTGTGTGTGTGTGTGTGTGTGTGTGTGTCGGTGTGTGTGTGTGTGTCGGTGCCAGTGTTAGTATACTTGTGAGCCAAATGTCCCCACAAGTATGGTAAAATTTGAGTAACAGACATTGTGAAGACAATTTTCCTGTACAAGAGAATGGTTGTTTTATAGTAAAAAAGAAAAAACATATTTGGGGTGTTAGGCTTACAAGTAGCAAAAGATTCAGGTTGGGGTTCAGGATTAGGCATTTTGAGGTCTAGATTTAGGGGTTAGAGCCTGATTTATACTTAATTGTGCGCCGGTGTCGCACACCGGAAAATAGCTGATCTACAAGCACACAACGCGTCGTGCAGTAGATCTGCTATTTGTGCGTGCGTGCGTGCGTGCGTGCGTGCGTGCGTGCGTGCGTGCGTGCGTGCGTGCGTGCGTGCGTGCGAGAGAGTTTACAGGGCCAAAACAGCTAATGGGTCTGCATTGGATTTGTGTTGACACAGCACCTCCAGTTTAATGAACTGGTTTTACGAGGACCTTTATATACGAGCGATAGAACGCACAGGCCAGAGAGTCTTCATTCCGCCCGATTTATAGAAGAAATGTGCCCCCCCCCTCCGCCGTTACATTTTTAACAAGAGGAGAGAGGAAGAGAAATAGATTAGATAAATCTGTGTAATCTTACCTTTTTAGAGTGGAGGTGTTGTGTTCTGTTGAGCTGGATTACCACACTCCTCACCTAAACAAAAACACAGAGAAATGCAACTATAAATCATCAGGTGGAAACATTCGTACGTCAACAACTGTTACTATTAAGGAAATGGTATAAAAGGAGAGCCTGTGTTCCATTGCATCCAATGTAGGTATTATTTAGTCACAAGCTCTTTCATTGGTTGAATATTTAACCACTTTCACTTTCCAACATTTTAAATAGTGAAAATAGCTGATCAAGCTCACAAAGCGCCGTGATTCAACACGTTGTGAGCTTGCAATTCTGCTATTTTCACTACTTTTGCGCAGGTAGAGCATTACGAAAAAGCATAGAGATGAATGAAACATGACATTTGGAGATAAAAGGTTTCTGCCCTACAGTGACAAAATGTGGGTTCATCTTTAGATGTAATTTAGACCAATAACAGGTTGCCAGTTCGATTTCAGTGCCGCCGGAGCAGATATGACACAATCTAATATATTTCATCCACGTAACCGCCGATCTACTACTTTAATGTGTGAAATGGGACACTGCATAAAATGAGTATACCTTCACTTTTGGTACAATACTTTTTTTACTTTTACTCAAGTCATTTTTTTAATATTACAAGTAAAGCAACGTCTACTTGTAACAGAGCAATTCTACACTGTGGTATTGCTACTTTTAAGTACAAAATCTAAGTACTTCCTAGTTCCTAGCCACTGGGGCTTCCTAAGGCTCTGTTTCTAATGACTGCCTTTTACATTGGGTGCCGAACTGAACATCTTCTTGGAATTGGTTACAGAAAACAGTCCCTTTCTTGGTCACATCTATGAATTTTTCATCGCTCCATGTCCCATTTATCCACTACTCTGTGTTGCATTGCTGATAATAGGTCCCTTTTAAAAGTCGGTAAGATATGTCCGCATGCTTTTTGTTTTTTTGTCTTATCTCGTGCAGCCTGGCCCTGCAGTTGTTCAGAAAAAATGCTCTTGAAAACTTAAGACAACTTTCCCTAATTTTCCCCTCATTCACACAAGCTCCTGGCAACTGTCCAACTCCCCATATCACTGGTTTATTCAACACTGACAAGTCATTTAGAATCATTACTGAGAGAAAGAGAGAGAGAGAGAGAGAGAGAGAGAGAGACAGACAGACAGACAGACAGACAGACAGACAGACAGACAGACAGACAGACAGACAGACAGACAGACAGACAGACAGACAGACAGAGCAAAAGAGGGAGTGAGAGTAGGGGGGTGCAGAAACAGACAGACAGATTGAGAAAGAGAGGTCAATGTGCTTCAATGCTAGTTTGCTGTGTGTGTGTGTGTGTGTGTGTGTGTGTGTGTGTGTGTGTGTGTGTGTGTGTGTGTGTGTGTGTGTGTGTGTGTGTGTGTGTGTGTGTGTGTGTGTGTGTGTGTGTGTGTGTGTGTGTGTCTCTCACTGAGAACATTTGCACGGGTATTTTGAGTTCCTACTCATAGTGATTGACGTACATGTAAACCAATGAAGTGCCACACTCACAGTGACTGACAGAAACGTAAACCAATAGAGAGTCACAGAGTTCATGTGTGTCCCCAATGATCAGTGCATTCCAACAAAGTTACTGGCAACAACACACTCCAGCACACTTTATGACGTTTGTTTCAGCACTAAAATGCTCCAAACATTGTAGACATTTCAAATTGGCTGTGACTATTCAGCCAACATACAAACCAATTTGATCCACTGTGGGCATTGCCGTTTTCTGATCGTTTTTTACTAGGAATTGACAGCTGAGCTGACATCGCGTCTAGCATTCTGCAACGTGTTTCATCAGTTTATCATGCAGCAGCCATAGCCAATTAAGACCTGATGTTTATTTAACCTTCATTTAAATTAGGCAATTAAAAACTATTTTATTCAGAACATTTAAATTTACAAGAGCGGCCCAGGGGCTGCCATTCTCCAGCACCTGGGGACCACCTCCATCTTTAAGGATATTAAACCCTATATACCTTGTTGACCGGCGTCCCCCAGGGGGTCTGTACTTGGTCCCCTTCTTTTTTTTTCACCAAATCTATGATCTACAAGCTCTCAACACGTTGCAACACGACACGTTGTGAGCTCGTCATTAAAAGTCTTGATTCTCCATACACTTTTAAAACTTACGTTAAACATGGCTGGCCTGAAATTATAATTGGACTTGGGTAATTTTTGCCCCTACTACTTGCTTGTCCCCAGAGAGTCAAACAACGCACTCCCTCAGCGAGATCCATGGAAGAGCTCTGCATCTGTATCTACAGTTGCTTTTAGTGTTTGTTGCTGATATGTAATGTATTTTATATATTGTATGTCTTGCTGATGCATAGCATAGACTTTAAAACTGTACTGCCGTACTGTTTCCAAACTCGCTAACAAAAGGTATTCAATCAACCAATCTAGAAAAAGAACGTGAAATCACCCCATTGAAAGTAATATCGAAAACCTCTTAAGATGGCGCCACCTGTCCATTGAACGGTTCCTCAAGCTATATCGATTTTTTCACAGAATGTTCGCCTATTTTCACTGAATGTTGGCCTATTAGGACATGCCAAAGGCTCGAGTGGGGTTCGCGAACGGAGCGGAGCCTGGTGTAGCCCGGCCCTAACAGAGCATTTGTGTATTTGTATGTTGTGGTATTGCTACTTTTACTTAAGTAAGACATGCGAGTACTTTTTCCACCACTGCCACGGAGAAATGGCACACACAAAGTCAAGTGGAAGCCTCCTCTCTCACACGGTATTTCATGTTAAAGAAAAGGCAGCCCACTCCATCATTCAAAGCATACTGCATTCTTCACCTTAAACTTTCCAAACAATTCTGGGGGCCGAAGTGCTAATTGATGACTCGCTCGCCGTGGAAAGAAACGCAAGCCCCGATTTGCCGGGAAAACATTCGAGACGCAGCGAGTGGCTGAGAAAACATTGTAGAAGCGCCCGGGTCACTTTAAATGTTGCGTGTCGGGTGAGATGAGGCAGAGATTAACTTGCACTCCGCTTGCTGATTGAATGGCTCTTAAGTTTACTGCATTCCGCTCGTTCATTGGACAGATCTTAACTTCATTCTACTCGCTCATTGGGCGGGTCTTAACTACACTCCGCTCACTGATTGGACGGCTCTTAGCTACAGTGAAAGAGTTATTCCAGTAACAATCACAGGGATCATGTCCACTCACACACATAAACAAACAGTG
>NC_139960.1:31593947-31636447 GCF_963454915.1 Gymnoscopelus microlampas
TGTGCGTCCAGAGGGTACAATTTAACACCCTGGAGGTCTCCAAACACGTAACCCGCTTCCTGGGCTGGGGATCCTATGTCACCCCCTCCCCACCCCTCTCCCCTCCCACGCCTGCCTCTCAGCTTTCACCCTGTCTGTCCGTCCCAATAAAGAACAAGTACAAAGCGAGGGAGGGGGACGGGGGGCAACGCCCACACCTCTTTTTCTTAAAAAGAGAAAGAAGTCAGAACAATGCTGTGTACTGCGTTTGGTAAATCACACTGGGTGTGAAAACGGTCCGGTTAAGGTTGCATACATCAAAGTAGAGGCCGCGGGCAATTAATTAAACAAAGATACGTCGAAAACGACATTTGGAACCAATAAGCCACTTAATCGTGCTCGCGTAGGTTAATGGAATAATAGAGAAGAAATGCATCGACACGTAAAAGGTTCTAATCGCTATTCGTCTCCGTCGGGTGATAACCTCATATGAACAAAGCAGTTACTTTTCAGGATTCAAATTCAAAAACATCAAAAGTAGCAGATCTGCTACTTTGGATGCTTTTGTGTGATGTTGTAGTATGATCAAGTAGGGCATTAATTTACAAAAAACACATGGAGATAAGAGGTTTCTGGCCGACAGCGACGATATGTAACTAAATGGATTAAGGCCGCTTCAGACGGGAGACTATTGACGCGGGTGTTCTCGCTTGGATCAGCGGGGATCGCACCGCAATCATTGTTGTTTTGTCCTCCTGCGCGTAGGGCGGAAAAAAAAAACTGACCACAATCCAGCTCTTGACGCCCGCGGGCGTGTGCAGGAAACGAGCACGAGCGCGAGAGTTTCACGGGACCGCGCCCGCTTCCCTCTCCGCCCCTCAACTTCCCCGTGCGTCCAAAATAATCGCCCGCCTCTCATTGAAAATCAATTACTAAGTGCGTCAATCGTTCCCCGTCTGAAACATCCTTAAGTCTGATTAACCATCTAAAGCCTTTAATTATACTTCATTAATGGTGTAAAAACTAAAAAGTGCAAAAATATCAGATCTACAACAGACAATTGTAGATTGGCTATTTTCACCATTTGTCTTTGATAATCGTTCATTAATCGTAACCGAGGCAAAAGTTTGGGAAAATGGTGATATTGATGTGAAGTCATATGGCCCAGCCCTACTCTGTACTGCATTTCCTAGTGCTGTGAAATCATACGGTTCAGGTTGCATATACATCAAATAGCAAGTTAGGAATTCATCATGCGGTGTAAAGTAAGTTACACTTACTCTAACTACAATTAAGAGGAACTTTTAATCTGAGTATTTCTTCCGGCATTGAGGCGCTGCACTGTGTTTGGTAAATCACAGTGGGTGTTAAATGGATCGGTTAAGGTTGCACACATCAAAGAGTGCATTATGAACTCACACGCTTGTCAAAAAGTGCAAAAGTTTTCCAATCGAAAACGTTTTATTTGATTAAAGTTCCTAATTGAGAAAAATGTATTATAATCAAATACATACTCAAATACATACATACAAATAGTATTACTATTTAACCCTGTAAAAGCCCTATTAAAACATTTTCAAAAATAGCCGATCTACCAGTTCACAACACGTGTGAACTTGTAGATCTGCTAGTTGATTGATTTTTTTTTAATGTTCTAAAATGTTCCCCCCCGAAATAGGGACACCAGGCTGAAAGTTGCAGAAGACAGAAAAAAAAGAAGTCAAATATAGTGGGCCTGGCTGTACACCAAGGATGTACATTATGAATTTATATGCTGTACATGTAATAACAGGAAGAGCGAGAAGGGGAAAGAGGAATGAACAGATTAGACAGGTCATGGTTCATTCGGCTGTGTGGGTGTGAAGTGCAGGTTGTCTTGAGTTGTTTCTGGCATTCGGTCTTCAAAGACAAGCAGGCGAATCACATCCAGAGAGAGGAATTGACGAGACGAGATCAGTGTTCAACAAACCCAGATATTATGGAGAGATATTTTATCTGCATTGGCACCGTTGTTTTTCTTTTCTACAGCAAGAAATGTATTTTAACATCTAATGGAAAATATCCAGCCTCTCTTGCTCATAGCTCTTAATTTGCCTGCCTGTGTGTCGGACGGCGATAAAGCCAACCAAACACAACACTTCCTTTCATGTTAATTTTAATTATTTTTAATTATATTTTAGTTCATCTGTATTTTCAGACTCACACTTTAGTGGACCAATAAGCAGCTACAGATTTATCCGCTGTGAGGTTGCAAACAAAGTATAAAGATGGCAAAACGACAGAGAAATAAACCAACCCGCTCGGCTCTTTATTGACTGAACTCGGCACAACAAAGTTTGTTGACTTGCTTGGCTCTTTATTGACTTAACTGTGGAACAAAGTGTGTTGACTGGCCCGGGAATAGAGCACATCTGCTAAACATAGAGACACCGCCTCTCCAGCTATCCCTTTCAATTAGGACTAATCAACCACTGTTTTATACAACTTTGGCCTCTGTATCACTCACACAATAACATAATGCCATATAGCTCTACTCTGTGCGTGTGCGTGTGTGTGCACGCGCGTGTGTGTGTGCGCGCGTGTGTGCAACCATACTTATGAGACCCAAATGTACCCAAAAGTATGGAGTAGCAGAATCTGAGAAATAGACATTGAGAGAACCAATTTCTTGCTGCTCACAAGATAAATGGTTTGTTTTATTGGTAAAAAAAAAAAAATTACGTGTATTTTTAGAGGCTTACAATTAGTAAAAGATTCAGGTTGGGGTTAGACATTTAGAGGTTAGGTTTATGGGTTATGGTTGGAGTATGCCCGATTTATATTTAGTTGCGCACTGAAAATAGCCAATCTACAAGCATACGAGTCGCAGCACGCCGTGTTGTGAGCTTTAGGTTTATGGTTACAAATGACACGTTTTATTAGACGGCATTCGTGAAATTCCCTAAAATGTTGATGTCCTCACAAATATATAGTCATACAAACGTGTGCGTGCGTGCGTGCGTGCGTGCGTGCGTGCGTGCGTGCGTGCGTGTGTGTGTGTGTTTCTCTCTCTCTGGCTTACTTTATGCTCTCTCACTTAGTGCCAAGTACAGACCCATGGTCAAAACAATTAAAATATAACCCCCCCCCCTCTCTCTCTCTGTCATTCACAGCACCTCCCTCTCTCTCTCTCATTCAAAGGACTCTCTCTCTCTCTCTCTCTTTCAAAGCACTATCTGTTCTCTCACCAAATGATGGCAGCAAGGGCAGATAAAAACAAGCACAACTTTGGAGTGTTGTTGGAGGGTGTCTGCCATTTAAATACTTACACTCACAAAACAGAAGCTTTTCTTATTAGTATTTGTCAAGTTTGACTGAGGGTTAGGGCTGGGAGATATGACTTACAGTACCAATATCACGATTATTTCTACCTTTTGGCTCGAAGATTAATGAACGATTATAAACTAAAGTAAAAATGGCAGCTATTTTTGCTATTCTTACATATCACTAGGGATGTCCGATTTTATCGGCCTCCCGATATTATCGGCCGATATTAGCATAAAAATTGATATCGGGAAAATATCGGTATCGGTTTTTGAATTTTTTTTTTTTTTTTTTTTTTTTTTTTGCTTTATAAATAAGTTACAGGAGTTCTTACTGTATATGGTGTGTGTGATATGAAATTTGAGCTTACCCTAATCACAATAATCCCCGCATATATCGGTATCGGTTGATATCGGTATCGGTAATTAAGAGTTGGACAATATCGGTATATCGGTTATCGGTAAAAAAGCCAATATCGGACAACCCTACATATCACCATTGCACAACATATAATACAGGGCTAAAGCTTAAATCTGACTAATCGATTTAGTCGATTAAAACAGCTATTGGAACTTGCGTAGATACGTTGATATAAGTAAAGGACAGCATCTCGATTTTTTTATTAAGTCAATTATTGGTTCTAAATGTTGATTTCGATTTGGTTAATTGTAGCCTGACACTCAGTCTGAATTTTCATTTAGTTTCACTCCATTATTCAGTCTGAAAGCCCTCTCAGTGCAGCCGTTTTCTGAGATGGGGGCGTGGCCAAAGTTGGACTCTTTGGCGATTGGTTCATACTGGATTATCCCGATCCAGATTCGTCGTACAGATTTTCAACCGAGAAAAGCCCACCTTCGACAGCGTCACCAGACCCTGAATGCGAGGCTAGCGATTCAGAGGGTGGAGCCAGGCTAGATCAATTGCCCAATGGGTAATAACCTGTTACGTACGTATATGCTGCTTTTATAATGTACATTGGTACATCATCTACGTACGTTGTTACAATTGTCATACATGATTATGACAAGTGTTATAATGACTTATAAGCGCATTATAATGTATTATAAATGTGATCATAAATAATGCATTATAGACCCAACCTTAATATACAGTGTTACAGAGATTTGTTGCAGAGCGGAAAGAAAGAAAGGGACAAGCCCTGGGGAACCCCATTCAATGAAGTATACAGTGATTAAGTGGTTAAGTGGTCCAAACGACTGGCTCGCTCAACTCGCACGACGTGGATTAATGACGGGTGAAGATTCTTAAACAAGCATAACCAAAAAAGGGAACATACATCCGCACTGGTGAAATGAGATGAAATGCTTCTTTTAACCCGTTAAAACCGGGAAAGCATCGGTGTCATTTAGATTTGAGCTAAAAAGCATTATTTTATACTTTGGCTATGAGCTTGTAGATCTGTTTTTTTTTTGTTTTTTTTTACGTGAAAATGTGTGCAAATTATTAAATATATATATATATTTTTTAAATTTAATATTTGTAACTCAAATCTTTGCTTCTGGGAGTCCCTGGAACTAAATATTTAGAGATGGGGGTCCGGGGCCAAATACATAGAATGTTAGGGGTCCTTGACATGAAAAGGTTTGAGCACCACAAGGTTTGAGCACCACTGATATAGCAAGACATTAAGCAGAATCAAGTCTTAATGGGTTAATGCATAGCAGCAGTCAAACAAACTCTAGCGTTCTGGCCTTGGTCAGCGTTTCTACATCTCTCTCTCTCTCTCTCTCTGTCATCCTGCTTTTTACTCGTCCAAGCGGCACAGAATAGTCCACAGTGTCTCGTTATCTAAGCATTTTTCCCAAGGCGCTGGCCAGCGAGCCATGGGCACACACACACAGCCTAAATCCAGGACACTCACAGACCAACTGCAACCGTGCCAGCACATATTGGCATTGCTAGGCAATAGGCACACCAGTTGGTGTTGTTATATGCTTGTGTGCCACGAGGCTGGTTGGACATACTGTAGTACTGTAAGCTGTGGGCTGGCTCCAATGTTGTTGTTTTTTAACACACACAAAAATATTCCCACCGCCACTCTGATACGACTGTTTCAACTCAGCTGCAACTCACTCGAAATCAGTTGAATTTTCACATACACACACACCTTGTGCCTGTAGTGGAAGCCTTGAGGATTTCCTTTCACATCCAATTGAGACCAAAGCGAACTTGACGTGAGCGTCAAACCACAATGCTGCTGCAACCTCTCTCTCTCCCTCTCACACACACACATAAAACATACAATACCAGACCCATAGACAATAGAACAATATGTTCATGATGTGCCACCTATGCCATCAAACACACAGCCAAACGGTACACACAATGTGCTAAATGCACGCGCGCGCACACACACACACACACACACACACACACACACACACACACACACACACACACACACACACACACACACACACACACACACACACACACACACACACACACACACACACACACACACACACACACACACACACACACACACACACACACACACACACACACACACACGCACGCACACACACGAGCTATATGGCATTACACGTAGCTGCAGGAAGGCAGGAAGTGTGAGACTTTAATTACAGTGTTTGGATGGAGTCTATGAAGAACAATCATGATCCCATTAATACACACTGCTGCTTATGGAAGCTCTTTGATGTGCTGAGACTGGACACACACACAGTTCTCTTTCCTGAGACAACTTTTTTGTCATTCCAAAAACACAGGTTTAACCACTTAAAAACTATGTCCATACTTGGTCATTATAGTAATGTGCTGATTCCAGGTCCAGTGATAAAGACAATACAGGAGAAAACGGCTCACAAAACTGTGTCACAGAAGTTTTGGAGCAGAGTGGCCTCATCTGGCCCCAGAACACTGATGGAAACGAGCCTTTATTTACACTGTAATGAATTCACTCTGCCTTATCCACATGTAGGCATGGAACACACACTGCCTAACGGTGTGTGTGTGTGTGTGTGTGTGTGTGTGTGTGTGTGTGTGTGTGTGTGTGTGTGTGTGTGTGTGTGTGTGTGTGTGTGTGTGTGTGTGTGTGCCCTCATCAACCCAGTGGAAAAGACTGATGCTGGATGTCTACACACACAGTGTGGAGGCTCATTGAGCATGGTGTGTGTGTCACCCAAATTTATTACTACACACACGCACCCCAAGGTTTCCTCTGAAATGTCTCACTAAGGTCTCCAACAGATGGTTAGCACAGCTGACACACACGTCTCCTTCCCTTCCCATCAGTGATGAACATATTCCTTCAATTATTTGTGATCAGCCAGAGATGAGACGGAGAGAGAGAGAGGAGAGGGATAGAAAGAGAGGTAAGATAAATTTAATTATCCAAGTGGAGAAAATTTCCAGAAGGCGCTATTGATTTTCTTCTATGATGTTGGAAACGTCTAATAAGTTTATAGTCAGAGAGACGGAGGAACGGGGGAGAGAGAGAGAGGGAGGACTGGAAGAAGGTAAGAGATGCTGTAAGCATGGGCTGGTCTTACAGGAAGAGGGTTGAGCCAAGGTCAGCATTGTTCGCACGCGCACACACACACACACACACACACACACACACACACACACACACACACACACACGGACGTTTCCATCACCATATGATTGCATCATAGACACTGAGGAATCCATTTCATCATCAATATGAGCTGAGAAGAACTAAACCTCTTCTCTTATTAATCTGCTGGACATGACCCAACTGACCAGTACACATTATACCATACTATCATCTACTCTCAAACTTTTCTCAAACTTTTCTGGCCGCAACACCCAAAAATAAGAGATTTTTTTTAACTGACTAGCACTTGGAATTGTTTTGTTTGACTCAGTTCCACAGATATTGTGAAAATAGGCGATCTACAACCTGCCTAATGATGATGTCACTGGTAGGCGGGTTTCTGAAGTGTCCACAGCCCTCTTATGAGATTGATTCAGACCATCATCAAACTCAGTACTGTTTTCTTGAATAAAAATGTTGATGTTGCCATTTTTATGAAGAAGAAAACCCGGACTGGATCCGTGGATCTTCAAATAGTAAAATCAATATTTTAAAAAAAACAGTACTGGGTTTGGTGATGTTCTATATTGTAGAGGACCCCCAGTTTACTATGCATTAGGCCACGGACCCCAATAACTCTGCCAGTTACCTGCCAGTTACCAATCATTTTGCCAGGGACCTCTTGGAACCCCCTCAATGACCCCTGGGGGTCCCTGGACCCCATTTTGAGAGCCACTGATATATTCAATAGCCTTATCTTATAATTCAATGAGAAGAAGCTGTGCAATCAGGGATCACAAACATGCTGCCAAACTGGTAAGAAAAGAAAAAAACTGCGTCATTAATCTGTCAGTCGTGCAAGTCACAACCTTTCCAATCATTATGCTTAACGAGCTGTTGCACAACTATTATAAAAGGTGCGTTCAGGCCGAAAGTGACAAAAATGATGATGTCGCCATGCAGACAACACCAGTCTCACTGCAGATCAAATCATTCTACACTTAACACCTATATTTCATCATGCGACAAATAGCGATATTATCCGATCGACACGCCGTAGATCGGCTATTTCCGTTAATCGTCGTAATATTAAGTATATAGGGCTTAAAGCTGCACTATGTAACTTTCCTGTCCTACCCCAGATTTGAACCCTGGTCTGAAATGTTTAGAGCTTGCCTGCTCGCTCAGGGGAGAAATTGAATTTTCGTCAAACCAGAAACAGGATCGTGTCAAAGGTTGTGTCCAACCTAGACACAGGATCTAAATGTCTCCATAGAAGAGCAGGGAGACCAAATACAACCACCCCAAGTGTATAAGCTATATAGTATTAACATACTCTACTATACAGATTGGACAAAATAATATTTTATTCACTACAAAAAGTTACATAATACCGCTTTCATGTCTTCGGGGCAGTCTACAGATCATTCCCACAAAATTTCACAAAATTCCACATATATTGTCTACATGTGACATTATTTGATGCACAGTGTGACATCACATACTGCAAATAATAATCACTATAACCCATTTGTTCCTGAGATCCAATTATCATGACATTTTGACGTTGAACTTGACCTTCAAAGTTTTCAGGCCAAAAGTTAATCATCTCTTAGGGGGAAGTGTACTCATCATTCCACCTTCACGTTTCATGAAAATCCAGACACATCCGCTCAAGTTATTTTGGCAACAACAGACAAACGTAACGGAGCGGAAACGTAACCTCTGTGAGGGAAAAATACCACCGGGATTTCCTCCACTGGACTGGCACCAAACTGACACTCACACTCTCACACACACACACAAAAATCGGTACACATGATCTCTGGACCCATGCGATAAACACCTCCAAGCGGAATTTTGATATTTAGTGGGGGCCTGTTTTACAAAAAACGCCAAAAATCACTAACAGAACGTCCGGTCCATCCCAAATTTGAATCACTATCAATGTCAATGGTGGTTCACTCAACGAATCCCCATAAGCATTTCCACTTTGATCCATAGGGGGCGCCACAAATGCGCAAAATGACAATGTCATTGGCCCGCTACATTTGTGGGAGGGGCCTGTTTCTTTAGTGGGAGGGGCCTATTTCCTGAAATCGAAACGGCACGTGTCACGAACGCGGGATCCGATCGGCACCGAATTCGAATTGCATGTCGCGTGGCCTCCGACGGTATTCCTCCAGGCGTATTCCTCGAGTTCTGGCGGCCGCGACCGGCGTTGTCACAACCACACTTTGCAATTTCCCAGAATTGCGACGCGTCTAGTTAATAGTTACTTTGCAGATATACATTATTACATCATAAAACATACATTAACCACTTCAGCCCTATTTTATACATAGGCTATTTGAAAATAGCCGATCTAGAAGCTCACAACGCGTCGCATCACGCCGCGTTGTGAGCTTGTAGATCTGCTATTTTCAAACATTTTAGTACTTTTACTTTTGGTACTTTAAGTACATTTTGATACCAATACTTTTGTACTTTTACTCAAGTATTTTTTTTATTCCGGACTTTTACTTGTAACAGAGTACACACACTCTTTCAATCTTCTTTCTCCTTTTCTGTCTCCTCATAATCTTTTATGCCTTCTACTTGGCTCATGGCTGATTGTCATAGATTAGAATTCAAACGCACGCATGCGCGCGCACACACACACACACACACACACACACACACACACACACACACAGAGAGAGGCTCCAGCCATGGGAACAGTCTTTTAATAGGGGTTGTAAGGGTCTGGCTGAGTCAACAACAGTTAGAGAAGCACTCAGGGCGTGAGTGTGTGTGCGCGCTCTTAGACGTGCATGGAGTTCAGTTCTCCATAGTGATGGACATGTCAGCTCTGTCAGAACAACATTATCATAGTGCATTGTTGCCATGGGGAGAAGAGCAGCTAATCATAGAGAAGACTAGTATTTTGGAGGTGTGTGAAGTAGTACAGTGTAGACCATTGGTTCTCAAAGTGGGGCCCCCTGTATATCTGCTTTGAAATCCCCTGACACAAAATATTTTTGAGATAGGGGGTCCGCAAGACAGATGAGTAACATCTGAATAACTGATGAGTACAGCTAACAGATAACACCATTTCCCATGGGGGAAATTCAGCTGTCATGGCATTACTGCAGTTTAACACACAGGACTGTTCCAGTAAAAGAGATACAGATACAGAGTAGAAATAAAATTAAAACGATTAAGTACAGTAGGTAGTAACGCATACCGTAAGGATTAATGATAACAGTAACATAAGAGGCTACACTAAAATGTATCTAAATAATTCCTACCATATTTATTCATCAGTCGCTCACAGTGACGATACAGACAAGTACGGAACCGTTAATGTGGATTAAAATGACAAATTAGACATCTAAGTTTGGTTCCTCCTTGATTTACTAACTGGTTTGGGTTCAACCGGTTCGTAAACTGATAAAAACAAAACGAGGTGGCAACGGCTCAGGAGGTTGTAAAGCATTTTGGATAAAGGCACTATATTATAAAGGACCATTTACCATTTACCAAAACACACACATCATGACTTTGAGTCAGGCGCCGGATCACCTCGTTCCATTTAACTTGCTTCTTCCAATCCTGTCCCTCTCAAGCACACTGTCCATAAAGCAGAAATGGCTTTAAAACAGAGGCAAACTAGTTGTGTGCATAAATGAGCCATGTGGAATAAAAACAAAGTCTGATTCCAAAATGGACCCAGGGACAATTAGACCCTGTTCCGACCCAAGCCAAAGGACAATCACACCTCTTTGCCCCGACCTCGATTATATGACATGAGAGAGATAAATGATGAAGCTAATAGACCCGCTGCACCATTAGTACAGGATGACTTACCGCGATGTGAGGTGAGTGTCTTGGCAGTATGGAAGCACACTGCATGGCAGAGAACACATCTAGCTGGGCAGTCATACGTGACAAAACTACTCACTGATGACGCACCTGTTGACTTTGGCTCACTAGACTCGTTCTCTTGCAACTTCTGTTTCATTTCGCAAAAAGAATGCAGCCGTCATCACTAGCTAGCCCTCTGGGTTTTTCTAGGTTGTCATTGGCTGACGGACCTCACACGTTGACCAGGCCATCGGGCAGGGGGCCAGCAGTGGCACTCGCTCAAGTCAAACAAAAATGTGTTTTTGTTTTAAACATTTTTATTTTTATACAAAATAAAGAATTAAAAACACTATACCGGCCTGCTTGGAAACTATACCATTTGGGAACGATGCAAGTTTGGAATGCATGCCCGGTTATGCAATACCCATTTAACCCAGTGTCAGAGTAGCCATTCTCGAGATACGGGAAGGATAGATGCGCACACTGACATGCAATGCATGCACACACGCAAGCATGTGGAATTTATAGTTAGATATAGCCCATTAATAAAAAAAAGAACAGGTAGTAAGTAAGTAAAGTCTAATTTACACTTACTTGAGCATCATGTCTCACACAGAAAGTATAAATCAGGCATAAGTAGCCTTGGAAAACAATGGTTCAAGAGCCATGTAGCCCATAGGTCATGAGCCTATCTTCTGTTTCCATTGCGTGAGGCCACTTGATGTACAAGTGCACTCCCTGGACATGACGCTAGTATGTCACATGATGAACAAGTGCACCCCCTGGACATGACGCTAGTATGTCACATGATGTACAAGTGCACTCCCTGGACATGACGCTAGTATGTCACATGATGTACAAGTGCACCCCCTGGACATGACGCTAGTATGTCACATGATGTACAAGTGCACCCCCTGGACATGACGCTAGTATGTCACAGGGACCTGCCCCCAATCCAACCCTTGATGCTGCTGAGAGCCAAGCAGGGAAGCATTGGGTACCACTGTTACAGTTGGCCGGGGATTGAACCCCTGACTCAGAGCGGACACTTCCTCTCATGTCCGTTGAGGTAAATACGTTTAACATAAAGGTAAATACGTTTTCAGTGGAAATGAATTAAGATCCATGGAGATTACTTCATAACTGATCACTGAACCAGCTCAGGTCTCACGTTTTTTAGTCCAAGTGGACCCTTGGAGACCACTAACACACACACACATTAACATAGTTTCACAATCGCTTCGCAGCTCTGCTAAAAAAAGATGGCAGTCGTGTGCCTCTACAACACAGAACAGGCGCGCTCGTGCACACACACACACACACACACACACACACACACACACACACACACACACACACACACACACACACACACACACACACACACACACACACACACACACACACACACACACACACACACACACACACACACACACACATTCCTGCAGGGTGATAACCATCTCCCTCTGATATTATCCTTAGGCTGAGGGAGCCCAAATACTTCCATATGGGAATCCAAAGATTTAGATGTGGTGAGATATTCCACGCTACGCCTCCCTGGCGAGCCGACCCCCGCTCCCAACGCCGTGAACCCCAGAAGGAAAGCCGTCCTTGTGATGGTGATGATCACAAGGATAGCATCACATTGGGGAGCCAGCTACTGAACCCTCACACACACTGCATTCTTTATTCCAACCAAACGATAGTCATCTCTGCAGCTTGTTTGCCCTACAGAGGGACAAAAACAAAGAGGTTCCATATGGGAATAGAACATACTTTTAGTTTAAATGTTCAGAAAGGAAAGCAAAAAGACAAAAAAAAATCGGAACAACAAGGTCATATCACAAAAAACAAAACACATGAGAATCTTTCCATCACGTTTTGAGAGAGCAGAACCCGAGAATGAGGGCTCTGGTAAGGAAACAATAGTTTGTGGTGTTAGGCAGGGCCGTGTCATCTCTGTCCAAATAAGAAGTCCTTGGTGAGATTGTGAGGCAAAAAGCCAGTACAACAGAGGAGTAGACCGAGGATTCAGTGGAGGTTATGAACAAACACGGACCAAACCAGGGAGAAAATATTGTCTGGTATGTCCTTATAGACGCACAGTACAAATCACCAAACAGTCAAAAAGCAACATACAGGTTTTGTCCCTCTACACACTAAATCTCTCGAAAATAGTACATCTGCAAGCTCACAACATTATCATCTGTAGATATCACATGCACTCAAGCCTAGAAATAATTACGAATAATCAAGGGTGACACAAAAGAAACCATATGTTTAAAGACGTCATGAAATGCCCTTTTATGGCTACCTTTATGTCTTCTTCTGAAACGGAGGCGTGTTGTGCCTCAACCAATCACAGCCTCAGCCGACCGCCCGTACCCTCGGGCTATGGGACTGATGGGATGTAACTGCAGTTACTGTTTGTGTCTTGTGCAGTGCGAGGGATAGAGAGAGAAGGGCAGCGCTGAAGCCATAGGATGAAGCTGTTACTGTATTGCCTAATTCTCACCTCAATCACGTTTTCAGATAGATAGTTATTTATTATGCCGTTTAATTTTAAAATGAGAACATTTGTAATGCACTGGCCAGCCGTCATCTTGAATTAGATTCACAACAACCAAGCAAAACCAACAGTGTGTCTATAATGAGAAACAGCTGCGTGTGCAGAACATGAGCTATGAGAATCACACAGGTGAATGAAATCATGATTTATATTTATTCATAAGGGCTGATGTAATCAACGCAATATGTTTTGGTTTGGCAGGAAGTCATTTAGATTGGAACGTTAGGGACCTTTCACATAAAAATACACATGGATTGGATATGCTCTAAAGTAGGTCTTTAATAATGGACTGAGAATATGTTGTGCATTTGGTGCTACGACGTCACCCTTGAACAATGCCACCCCTGGGGTGGGATGGGGGGTGTAGATAGCGGAATGCAGAGCCTTCCATTGGAGAGTTACGTCAACTAGGGGGCAGAACCGGCACCGTTCACGTGGTTGATGTAAACTCGAAACAGTGACAAACGCTCATAGACTCTAGTGCATTCCGTAAACTTCCGGTTCAGGGCTTTGTCACTATTCGCCAATAGAAGGCTCTGTAGAAGACTGGCCCAATGAAGTGAACGGAGGTGACCCAACTCTCCTTATATGGCTCTGGTGGAATGGAGATAGAGAAAGATGATAGATAAATGCAGCAGCTAACAGAGGTCGTGTTGACCTCATAGTGTCACAGAGATACCAATCTGTTCTCAATTAGGTCCTCACACGCCACCGCAGCGCAGAGCAGAGCGGTGAGTGTATGTGTGTGTGGCTGGCTCCCAGGAGAACGCAGGGGTTTTCCCTGCTCCCTGATGCTGCTGCTGCACAGCGCTCTGCTGTCAACACCAACATGAAACCAGGGGGGCGGAAAGCGAGATGGAGAAGGCTTCCTCCTAAACCAGCGATTCTCAACCTTTTCTTGTTCGGGGCCCACTTGAAGATATCAAAAGTGTTCACGGCCCACCCACCTGACCACTTAACCCGGCAGCCAATCGGTTGCCATGTTAAGTGGATAGATTTTAAATTGTCAAAAAATCTATTGTGTTCCGGGTTAGATTAATGGAACAAACACAGGATACTTATTAGCATAGTTCCATAATTATTGGTATGACAAAGACAAAACATTTTCTTCAGGTTTTATAGAAAAAATACCATGAATTTTGTTTTCATTTTCTTTCATGTTATATTATCATTCAAATCTGAAATGTTTTGGTAATTATGTCATGGCCCACGGCCCTCAGGTTGAGAATCACTGTCCTAAACCACTTGTGGAGTCCAGGAAGCATCAACACGGAGTCAACTGAGATGAGAGACACCACGCCACGGCATTATGCTTCCGAACAACGCAACATTCACACACACATACTACACCGTTTGGGATCAGCAGGTACCAGACAACAGGATTGAGACAGGCTTTATGAGTTGAAATTGAGAAGACCAGTCTAGGCATGTCTTTATTTAGTAGGCAATTTTTTTTTCATCTTTTATAGATTTATTTAATTATTAGTTCAATGTTTTTCAAATCGATTTCAAGATGTTGCACTTTTGCATGTCTTGTTAGCCTTCGCACAAAACATCGCGATCGGCAATGGACCAAAACATTCTGGCATCATCAGGCTGTAAACACAACCCCCCTGCCTACCAACACAGACACACACACCAGCTATCGCACACACAGAGCTCATTTCCATAATCAAGTTCAGAGGGTGAAACAAAGCGCCATCATCCCTCCTCTCTTCATCTCCCTTCTTCCCGCTCTCATACTTTTTCTCCGTTGGTGGTCGTATTGCATTCTCTCCATCCAGAAACTCATTAGATGGTCGAATGCCGTGCAGGCAGACGGGCAGACAGACAGCCAGCCAGACAGACAGTGTTGATGGCATTTCATCAGCCTGTCGCCTGTGTTTCAGACCAGAGTTGTGAAATGAACAGTCGTCTGTCAACACGCTGCGTATGATTTTCACACTAATCCGGTCAGAGTCCTCACAGGGGATGGCGGGTGCTCCACAGGGGTGACACGCAAGTTTCGATGTAAACGGGCCGTGAAAAATATCCTAAAATGGAATTTGGGGGTTAGGGGGTATTCCGGTGAGGTCGGAAATTAATAGACCACAGGTGGGCCGCGGGTCTAAATGGCAACACTTATTTTAAAAATGTTATTTATTTAACCACCTACACATACTTTGTTGACCGGGGTCCTTCACATCTAATCCCTTCGCTGACAATAGCCAATGAACAAGCTCAGGTTATTTTTGTTGAATGTTCATCCAAAAATATAGATATAAATAGACCCATTTCATCCCTTAGGGGAAATTCAGTGTTTAGCACTAGTTTTCTCAAGCACGGGGGGAGGGGACAGTTAGGGGTTAAGTGTCTTGCTCAGGGCCACCTCGACATTGCCGGGGCCGGGTATCAAACCTGTGACCACTGTGACCTTCTTCCCTGGCAGGCCCTCTACCCATTCAGCTATTGCCGCCACATGGATGCTAGGTTTCATGTGGTTAAGTCCGATTGTGCCTGCGCCTGAGTGTATTTATAATTAATTTCCTTTTGTGTGTGCATAGGATGGTGTTTGTAACGTACATACTGCACTACTTTGTATATAATTGGGCTATGTGAGGCCTACTCCCATACAACAGGCTACTGCCATCTTCTTTGCATGCAACGCAGTAGCCTTAAATTATGTCGAGGAGCAGACAAACTCATCTACTGACATGTTTGTTAATGTTTAACATCATGTTTACTGTATATGTTTATCATCATGTTTAGACTGCGGTAAAGCACATTAGTACAGATGTTCCGGGATAGATTTATAGACAGCATAATGTTTACATCAATGACACGTTACCATATTTCAGTGAAACGTAAATGTTTAACATAATGTGGTAATTATGCTAAAGCATATAGTAGAGATGTTAGGGTTAGATTTATAAACAGTGGAAAGTTTGCAAGTTGCAACAATAAAAGTAAATTATAATGCAATATAGTAAAACATAAATGTTAATGTTTAACATCCAGTAATATTTACCCAGACTCAGAGTGAGTTGTTCAGATGTTTTAGACAGATTTATAGACAGTGGAAAGTTTGCATCAGTGTATCCAATACTGGCGTCACTCAGCTGTAGTCATTCTAGTCAAAGAGTTTTGAATGTTTGCTTGACTGCTTTTGGCCGTCCTGTGAGCCAATAAATAACTGATGTAATAGACCGATTTCAATTAGGGTGCGGTTCGGGCCTCCAAATTAATTTATAGCTGTCAAATAGCGGGTGGGGTGCGGTTTTAAGTGCAGGTTTTCAAAACAACACCCATGCAGGACTCTGAATCAAGTGGCTGTTTACAAAGGACAGGAACTGGTAGAATGGATAGAATGATTATTCTTTCATCCACTGATTGTCTCTCGATCATCGCCGTGGTTCATCTGAGAAAACAATTATTAAGACATTCTAACATACAGTAAGCTGGGTTGAGTTGGGTTGACAATAGGGACACGAGGCCTTTGGCTGTTGTTTTGAGTGTGGACAGAAACGGTCAGAGACGAGGCTGGGGGCAGTGGTGGAAGAAGTACTCAGATATATTACTTAAGTAAAAGTAGCAATACCACAATGTAGAAGTACTACAAGTAAAATGCCTGTGTTCAAAATGTTACTTGAGTAAAAGTACAAAAGTATTGGCATCAAAATATACTTAAAGTACCAAAAGTAAAAGTACCAAAATGTTTGAAAATAGCAGATCTACAAGCTCACAACGCGTCGCATCATGTGAGCTTGTAGATCGGCTATTTTCAAATAGCCTAAGTATAAAATAGTGCTAAAGTGGCTAATGTATGTTTTATGTATATCTGCAAAGTAAAAAGTAACTAAAGTTTTCAAATAATTGTAGTGGAGTAGAAGTAAAACTATTGACAATTGGATATACTCCAGTAAAGTAAAAAATATTTGACTTAAGTACAGTACTTGAGTAAATGTTCTTAGTTACTTTGCGCCATTGGGCTGGAGGTTGAAATGTCACTGAACTGACATGACAGATTGCTACTGTCATCTACAGTGAGATGGATTCCTCAGTGTCTCAATAATAACTGAAGCGCTGTCACCATCATGATCATTTAGCCGACGATTAATGGTCATACGGTTAATTGCGATTAATGATTTAATTGTGTTTTCGTCATTGAACATTGGAACACAATATAATAAAAAATGACATTTCTCTTGGTCTTTCAGGCTTTGCAATCAAAACTCGCACATGCCATATATGACAAATGTTTAAATGTTTTTATCCAACCATTTTTTAGAAACTGGAAAATAACTATTTAGTTCAAATGATTATGATCAGGCGATTATGTAATAATTATGACAGGCCTTCTGCAGCATACACATGGGTAAAAGTTAACTTGGAGTTTGACAGAATGGAAAAATACTGACAGAAAAAGAAAGCGTTGGTCAAAGATCTGTTGTATTGTTTTGGGAAACTGGAATCTAGTGTGATGGATGCATTATTTAACATCAGACTTAATTAAGTCCCTAAATCCCTGACGGGGCTGTTCTTTTTGCAGAAGCAACCCCACTAATCCGTCCCCCATTTGAAATGGAGGTCATTCCAACTAGTAAAAAGACCAGAAAGTTAATTAATACGCCATCTCAAATCCTATGGGTGGGAGGTCTTTTCTAAAATTAATACATCAATCACCAAACGCACTTCAGAGACAAGTTCTAATGAGCTTTAAAGTACAATTAGAAAGTAAGTCAAGAAGGCACCGCAAACCGCGAGCAAATGAGCCATGACAAGGATTTGTCAAGCTTTGTTCTGTCTTCAAACATCGCCGTCGTCGAGCAGAAACCTTGTATCTCCGTATTTCAACTTTTGGGATTTTTGGGGCAAATGAATGCCTATACTTCGTTGTACATGAGTGTCACACAAATCTACAAGCTCACCACGCGTCGCAACCTGTTGCGAGCTGGTAGATCTGCTATTTCAACCCATTAAGACCTGGAACTGTGTCAATTTTAGATTTGAGCTAAAAAGCTTTATTTTACACTTTGGGCTATTCAAAAATAGCAGATATACAAGCTCATAGCACGGCACCGAGTGCCGCGCCATGAGCTTGTAGATCTGCTATTTTTGAAAAATTGTGAAAATCTTTGAATATATATATATATTTTTAAGCGAACATTTTTTAACTAAAATCTTTGCTTCGGGGGGGTTCCTGGAACTAAATATTTTGATGAGGGTCCGCGGCCAAATACATATACTTTTGGGGGTCCTTGACATGAAAAAGATTGAGCACCACTGACATAGAAACATACGTTTTTCAGAATACTGTTGAGATTTAGGAGACATGTAGAATCGGCTTCAGGTCTCAATGGGTTAAAGACATTTTGAACGTGAAAGTGGTCAAAATCTGTGGGGTTTATGAATTATGTAACCAATGAAAAGTATTAACAAGTGCTAATGACTAAATAACAGCTATGTTGGATCCACTGGAACACAGTTTTTTTTTTTTTCATATTTCCTGAAATGTAACACTTTTGGACATACAAGGTTTCTGCCTGACAGCAACGATATAATGCTTCTTTGGAAGTGTTCGTGGAACTGACGCGCCGCATCGTTAACGTGAGGTAAGGTTCCCGCCTGATATTAACCCACATGAATCTCTCAGCCAAGGTTCTCCTCAAGGCCTCGCCTCACATTAAGACATACGTCTTTATGCCACAATGTCTGATGAGGCCCTGAGCGCCGTTGTCTTCTTACCCTGAACACTAAGCAGGAGTATTTTAGACAAATGTGCCGTGTCATCATTTACATTGTGGCTATGCAGGAGACTAGCCATCTAGGAGAGGGTCTGGCTGTCTTGTCTGTGTTTCTGGAGCTAATCTCGTAAACCACTGGACCGATATAAGCACCAAGTTTCTTGTGCACAGTTATGCTGTACAGTAGAAGTACCTCCACTAATTTTCTTTCGCATAAGTTTGACACTTTCTGAAATATTCAACTTAAAATATCTAATGGAACTAAATGAGCCTGTGATCGCACTGAAACCTTGACCAAATTTTTAGTAAATAGGTCATAGACGTCACAGGCTGGTCGATACCCTAGATCCACATAATTTCCTAGTTTTATAATACACATAATCTCAATAGTTTGAACTTAAGATACAGAAGCCTATCAAAAGCAAATATATTGTATTAAAGGAGACATCCGGGCATTTTAAGTGTTATCTTTGATGTGTGGCAAATCACTCACCAACGTAGAAATGCCCATTGAGTTACTCCACAGATCCCCCTGTCGACCCCCACCGTTGGCATAATAGGAGGCACGTGTATAGCCCAAATTCGCCTATTTTAACAAATGCAAAGCCTGGTTTTTTTCTACTAGCACTCATTGTGGAGTCCCATGATACCCTTACAGGCGCTGAAAGTCCCGACAAGCTAACCGCTAATAACAGAACGAGCTGACGCTCGTTGCTTGTTTCTCTCCGAACCTGGCAACCTGGTGTTGCCAGGCAGAGGGACAAGCAGCCAGCGTTAGCGGATGTCTCCTTTAAGAAATAGCAGCCTCAATATACAATTTCATTTAATAGGATCACACTATTAAATTATCAAAATGTATATCAAAATGTATATGCATGTTAACAAAACAGAACTGCATCACATCGCCTTTAATGGTTTTCATATTCACCTTAACTATTTAGCTGCCAAAGACGTATATATACGTCTTTTAATAATCAGCTGTTGTCCGCCAAAGACGTATATATACGTCTTTAAAAAAAAAAAAAAAAAAAAAAAAATTGGTTTAAAACTACTGGTTTTGAGCTATATTGAAACATCAAACAACACATGTCAACGAGGTCAAAATGACCTCGTTGACATTTGTGAAACCACACCTGAATCTCATCTGTGATTAGAAACCATCTGGGGATCAATCATACTGGAGGAAAAAAATCTGTGGCTACGCGAACAGGTACCAAAATCATGGCAAAACCCTGGCAGAGGCTACAGACTGTTCTGAAAAAACTCTGGCAGTCAATGTGTTAATGCAAGTGTATGCATCTTGACTGCTGTAATGACTAAATTCCCCCCTGCAGGATCAATAACATGCAATGTTATCTAATAGTCTTTTTTGTTTAGTTTTTAACTTATACCCTATATATTTATTTGACAGGGGTGTCCTCCGGGCTCTATACAAGGTCCGCTCCTTTTTTTCCTCTACACCAAATCTGTTTAAGATTTAAGAGTCTCGTAAAAGAGTCCAAGATCGGCTATTTTTGACAAATGTCAGCTCCAGAATATAGGGATGTTAGGGTTCATGTGTTTGTGATTTATTTTTGGACAGGAAGAGTGTAAAGAGACATGAAATCTAGGGTAGAGAATAGGAGAGATATGCAAAACATGACGGGAGGGGAGTTGGATTCAAACCCCTCCCAAGGAGCATGTGGTCAGTGCAATCAACGAAGCCACCAGGCAGCCACCTCTTTAATTGAGGTGTGGAGAGTCCACTTGTTTGGCAGGTTCTCTCTCCAGCAGGTAGTTTAACTGCCCCCCATCTGCTGTCCCTCCCGCCTCTGACTGAACCTCAATTAGACCCCATGACATGGACAGCAGGTGGACGCAATTAGCCCTCTGCTATAGGACACAAGAGCAGAAGTATAATACAGGTCCCTGACCACAAGAGATGGAGAGCTGCACGGACCCCGAGTGTTGTTGGAATGGTCAATTAGAGCAGTGATTCGCAAACTTTTACATTTCAAGGACCCCACATAACTCTGGGCATTCAAATGGAACCAAAATGTACCCGTAAGTTCCATTTCTACACTCTCAAGAGTTACAGACCTGTAAAAGGTCCATTTGGAACCCTATTCCGTAAACCCTGAGTGCCCGGACCCCACTTTGAGAACCACTGAATTACAGCCGGGTTCGGTATCGGCAGTCGATGTGTCCTGATTTTTACCCACTTTCATCGTGCAGTCTCTATTTTGGGAATGTCGTTATAGGTGAAATAAAATAAAATAAAATTGAAGGATTTTCAAAAATAGCCAATATACAGTATAAGCTATTTTTGAACATTTCGGAATAGGGCCTCACTGGTTAAATCTGGCATCAGTTGGACTCTACCGTCTGTCCATCATCGTAGAGCTCAAGACAGGCTGTGAATGGATACGACCCTAGGGGATGTCAAAAAGCAAAACAAAAGGAAAAACTAAAGATAAAGGATAACGGCAATCTCCCGTTCGAAAATGAAACGGAAGCCGGATGTCAGGAAAACACATCGACAAGGAGTTGAAGACAAACCAGTTCGCTGGTCAAGAGTTACAGACCGGACCATTTATGTATCTACGGGTTCGGGTTCAAAATCCATCACACTAATTAGGCGGCGGAGCAGAGAACAGACACATGTGAACAATGCAGCCGTGATGGATTCTCAGCCGTCTCGCCCATCTTTCTCTCTCTGTAATCAGTCTCTTCCTTTGTCTGGCAGCAGAGAGGGGCCCAAGGACAGAAAAAAGATTGTATCCATTTGTCAATTGGCAGTGGTGGAAGAGGTACTAAAAGTAGCAATATCACATTGTAAAACAATACTGTTACAAGTATAAAAGTACTGTATTAAGTACTACTGTCAGTAAAAGTATTCATTATGCACAGCCATTTCACAAAAAGAAAATCCTCAAAAGTTTTGAAAATAGCAGATCTACAAAGCTCACAACGCATTGCTGCGAAGTAATTTGTAAAACTGTCAAATAATTGTAGTGGAGTAAAACGTACAATATTTGCCCTCCAGGATATAGTGGAGAAGTATAAAGTATTAAAAAAACTGGAAATACCCACGTAAAAGTACCTTAAAATTCAACTGAAGTATCAGAACTTGAGTAAATGTACTTAGTTACTTTCCACCATGATTGTAGCCATTTGTCATTGGTTCCATGTTCCTCACAGAATCGAAAAACGTCCAGGTAAATGTTCTCCGGCGGAAATGTATTTCCTTGATATCAAACTATCAGCTGGTATCTGGCAGTATGGTTAGATTTCATCTATGTCGGGTGGAAACCTCATATGTCCAACACTGTTGCAATTCAGGATTCAAAAATCATCAAACTCAAAACGCGTTGCTTCGCGCCACGTTTCGAGCTTGTGGATCTGCTACTTTTGATGCTTTTGTGTGACGCTGTAGTATGATCAACTAGGGTGTCAATTTACGAAAAAACTCAGTTAGAATATGAAGATGAGAGGTTTCTGCCTGACAGCAACGATTTGCTGGAGGAGATGAGGGGGGAAATCCATGCCTCTGGTCATTCATTTTGATGTCCGGTGGGGATATGTTTTATCCCTGCTTCTGGTCAGACTGAATTAAAATTATACATGCATTTCCTTTTGGGAAATGTAGACTGTCTAGATATGTTTGATATTTATGTTTGATAACATGACAATACAATATTAACTGGATGTTAGCCACATTAACCCTATTACAGGGACCTTTTCAAAATGTGTCAAAAGAGTTCACTTATTTTTTTATTCAAGAGCAGTGAACATTGCAGATCTACAAGCTTTTCCTTTTTCAAAAGATCTTTGAAAGATATTTGAATAATTTGGAAACATTTTAACAACACACAACATGTACTGTATGGGGGGGGGGGGGTCCCTGGCACAAAATATTTTCAGATGGGGGTACGCCGTCAAATACATATCAATTTAGGGGTCCTTAACATGAAAATGTTTGAGAACCGCTGCTGCAGAAATACTGTGATGACTTATGAGTTCCAGCTCTGAACCATTAAGCTGCATGTGTCTTCTGTTTGAGACTCTGTCCAACTCATTAGGTCCGTTGGAGAATCAACAGACAAGCTTCATTGGAAAGATCACATTCAGCCGCTGATGTTGTGTGTTTGTAATGAGCCCTGCCGCTTGTGTGGTCATGATTTCTGTCTTGTTGCACAAATAAACCAGTCTGTGGAGAGGAGCTAAATATAATAGCTAAATATTTCCCCCTCGTTTCAAAGATACATCGGAATGTGTTTTCAATCGTTGTCGTTTTCCCCCCCAGCTAGCATATTGGAGAATATTGATCAGCACCAGCTGTAGTCAAATTCCCTTCCTAAATATAATTTACCGTAATAGTGCAACAGGGTGTGTGTGTGTGTGTGTGTGTGTGTGTGTGTGTGTGTGTGTGTGTGTGTGTGTGTGTGTGTGTGTGTGTGTGTGTGTGTGTGTGTGTGTGTGTGTGTGTGGTCCATAGGGACCCTTGAGATCAATGTAACACCTGAGGTTCTCATGAAAGCCGGGGTTCTCCTGGGTTTGAGGTTGAGACCACCAGGTATATATATATATATATAGAGCAGTATATGAATAATGCTTCTTCAGCATGTTTTTTTAATTTTTATTTTATTTACATCAGCACTTCTACAACTACACAGATAAAACGCTCACAGCCACTCTGTCAAAGCTCACATGAACCTTAAGGAACAGAGATCAAAGAGCCTTATATTCATATTAAGGACCATGTAAGGCACCTTCACCGGAGTACAATGAAGCTCCATGTGAAAGGTGAAAAGCAGGGGCATCATTCATTATAACTTTCTTGGATTTATCCTTAAACTTCACGATAACTTGCTAGGTGATATTGTTAGGAAAAAAAATGTTTTTGTTAAAAAGATATTGCCACAGCTAAAATTCATTGTAAAAAAAAAGTGCTTAGGAGCCGAGATACAGCCTTTTTAAGTTAGAAGTTAAACAAAGAGTGAATGGAGCAGCAGATCTTCAAATCATCATATCTTGGTTTCTGAACAAGTTTTTCCACAGGGCGCACGGGGCGTCAGGCCCCGTGATGTCTTTGACGTCATGTGGCACTGGATGAGTTAACACATTGACTGCCATGGACGTAATATTACGTCATCTCAAATCCAATGCTTGACTGCCAATGATGTAATATATTAAGTTATCTGGTTTTTGTAGTGATTATGCTAGAGGGCGCTCTTCACCAACCTATGAATGATGCCTTGAGGATACACCCGGAAATAACATCATCTAAAACGTTTTCACTCCGTCCACTACAATGTTATCAGATTTATAAAAAATACATTTATCTCAGATTTCTTTTCCCAGATTGGGTTTTTGGTGAAAACTAGCTATGTTTAACTGCCGATAACTACAGAACGAAAGAGGAAAGAAGAGAGACTCGTCTTTCCACCGAGACATTGTTTGTTTACATCCCAAAAAAATTCTAAGGATCTTCAAAATCCAGTCAAAATAAGGTATAACCGCTGGCAGTGGCGACTGAATTAATGAATTAATACGGTATTATGAATGTGTTAACTTAACCATGGAGATGTGAGGTTTTTGCCCAACAGCGACGGCCCTATAGGTAGCATCCTTTTCGGGGGCGAACATTTGCCAAAAGTACCCTTTTCTATACTAAGAGCAGACCTTAGTATAGAGCCCTGGGGGACCCTGGTATACGTATAAGTATACAGGATTTAAGTGGTTACCCATTTTCCCAAATTATGAAAACTGCTCACAGACATTTTATATCTGCTATTTTTGCAATTTTTGAATTGAAAGAAAATTTTAATTTGTCACCTACATGTCCAAAACGTGGAGGTCAGGTTGACAGTGGTTCAATGCGCCCTGCCCACTCTGATCCAGTCTATGTACATATACCGTCACGGTTACATACTGTACTACTGTAGTTGCATTTTTCTAGTTACAGTCGAGGACTTCGTGCACACATTTAATTTCCCTGGGGTTATAAGTGTAATTAACTTTCTTTGGTTTTCCACGGCCTAATCTGAATAAAAACTTTTACTTGTGTGCTACATTTATATACCTACAGGGAAATATGCAATCCTGGAAAACCACAGGCAAAGGTGATTGTAAACGGTGTTCATGTGTGCTCAAATGTAAGGTCATTGATTTGGGATACAAAGATGCGTAAGACTGTAAGACACAATTGCGTTTCTTAAGTAGCGGCCCAGTCGCCCCGTCTCTCCAGCACAAATCGGGATACCAATTTAATCCAATCAGGAGAGAGACCATACAGTATACAGGATAAACAAGTGAAATTGGAACTGATGAAACAAAACAAAAAACAAGCAGACAAAATTGGAATTGGAACTCTATAACATTGAAAATTATCTCTTTGGAGCTCTCACTCCTGATTGGATAAAATTGAAACCCCTTTATGAACTTTAACTTAAGTTAAAGGGATAGTTCACTAAAAAAAATACTTTGTTTCTATCAATTAGTCACCCCATGGAGACTTGAATTCATGGATATGTTTTTGTTTTTGTCACATTCCTAAGCCAATAATGTGATGACCAGCGGACCGGTAGGCAGCGGTTCCGGTAGGACACACAAAGGACACTTTGTGTCTCCTACCGGAACCGCTGACGGTCATCAAATTATTGGCTTAGGAATGTGACAAAAACAAAAGAATATCCATGAATTCAAGTCTCCATGGGGTGACTAATCAATAGAAAAAAAGTCATTTTGGGGGTGAACTATCCCTTTAAGAGACGGCTGGGACACACACTACCTGTCCCCGAGTTCCCACTGGCAAGAGTCCCAGAGTGGACAGACTACTAGTGGGACAGGTTTACATCATGGTTGGCATGGTTACCACACGCCCTCCTCCCTATACAGTCAGGGCCAAATCAGCACACAGATGCTTCTTGGGGAAATGAGAGCAAACTTCTAATCCACTCCTCATTATGAGCAAAACAAGTCATTTCTGTCTCTGACATGAAATCTTCCAATAACGCAAGAACAGATGTGGCTGAGTTAATGCTTGCCACACAAAAATAGAACCTTTCATCATGTATTTAATAGAAGGGGAGAGGGGACTAAAAGCCGGACAATATACCACTACCAGTACCACTGAATGATCCTATTTGCAGTGGGGGGAAAAGTACTCTCATTTTTTACTTAAGTAAAGTATCAATACTGCAATGTAGAAATACTCTGTTAAAAGTAAAAGTCTGTTAATCAAAATTTAGTTGACTGAAAGTATAAAAGTATTGGCATCAAAATATACTTACCAGAAGTTAAAGTAATCATTGTGCAGAATGTCCCACTTCACAAGTTCGAAATGTATATATGTATCATTTGAAAATAGCAGATCTACAAGCTGATGCGACGCATTGTGAGCTTGTAGATCGGCTATTTTCAAATGGCCCAAATGTAGAGCTGAAGTGGTTATTGTATGTTTTGTGATAATAATCTAATTCTACAAAGTAACTAGTAACTAAAGCTGTCAAATAATAGTGGAGTAAAAGTACAATATTTGCCTCTGAGATGTAGTGGAGTAGAAGTCAAAATACAGAAAATGGGAAATGCTTCAGTAAAGTAAAAATTACTCAAAAGTGTACTTAAGTACAGCACTTGAGTAAATGCACTTAGTTACTTCACACCACTGTATATTTGTACAATACAGATTTACTAAATATAACGAGAGGGGACTAAAAGCCGGACAATATTCCACCACAGCTGCTGGAACCTAAATATATGTATTTGCCAAGTCCAGATTTTCTAAATATACAGCTAGAGAACCAACGTAGAGCCACACATACTGTACAGTACAGTAAAGTAAAGTGGTGCTGACTTAGGGATCTGAAAACACCAGGGATTTAACCCATTATAGCCGATTCTACATGTCTCCTAAATCTCAACAGTTTTCTGAAAAACGTGTGTTTCTATATCAGTGGTGCTCAAGCTTTTTCATGTCAAGGACCCCCAAAATTATATGTGGCCGCGGACCCCCATCAAAATATTTTGTTCCAGGGACCCCCAGAAGCAAAGATTTGGGTTAAAAATGTTCGCTTTAAAAATATATATATATTCAAAGATTTGCACACATTTTCACAATTTTTCAAAAATAGCAGATCTACAAGCTCGTAGCGCGGCACTCGTAGCGCGGCACTCGGTGCCGCGCTATGAGCTTGTAGATCTGCTATTTTTGAATAGCCCAAAGTGTAAAATAATGCTTTTTAGCTCAAATCTAAAAATGACACAGTTCCAGGTCGTAATGGGTTAAGATGCTTTGATGTCCTGCTGCAGGCTGCACCTGAACTCTTCATCACACCATCATCATCATCATCCTGTTCATTCATTTCAGTGGCTTCGTCTCCCAGCCATGGGGGTGGGCACGGGGGGGGGCTTTGTTTTGTCCTAACCTCATATCATCACTGTCGGGCAGAAACCTCCAAAGTCCATTATTTCAACGTATTAATGTTTTTTTTCGTGAATTAACAGTGTCACGCAAAGTAACAAAAATAACCGACCTATAAGCTCACACGATGTGAACTTCTAGAACGGCTATTCTTGCTATCTTTGAAAGTGGTTAAGTGTGTCTTTGAGTTTTATGAATATTAGAACCAATGTAACCAAAGTATTAACAAGAGCTTGTGACTAAGAACTACATTGGATCTGTTGGAACACAGGTTCTTTTTGTTCCAACTCCTGAAAAGTAACGGTTTTGGGCATTGACAGCGTCAGTAATCTAGTCGTCTCCCCGCATCTTTAATTCTCCGGTGTCTTCACTCTTTCATTCTTTTTGTTTCATTCACTCTTTGCTATTCTTTCACCCCTTCATCGCTCAGCAGAATAGTCTCTTGTTCATTTTTATACCTCGTTGTGACACATCTGAGCGAACACACCTCTGCGTGCTCACAAGCTCACTGACCCGACTAAACCAAAACGCTCCTCCTAATGCGCGCGTGTGTGTGTGAGTGAGTGCGCGTGTAACCGTGCGCGTGTGTGACAACAGGCCACTTAAATTAAGCATGCAGCAGCGAACGGACACACACCATTGAGCATGGCACACCACAAAGCCAAGGACACGGGTACAAGCCTTAGAGATCCACAGTCCACACACACACAAGTGTAAATCTAATATATCCTCCTAATGCCCGATTTATGCTCTGTCGTATGGTGGTGTCGCGTGCCGAAAACAGCAGATCTATAAGCTCACAAAACGTTGCATCCGTGACGCGTTGAGAGCTTATAGATCGGCAGTTTTTCCGGCTGCAACACACCGTTGTACGATGAAGTATAAATGGGGCTTTAAACCATTCAATCCGGGGGACGCATCTCTGTCATGTTAGATTTCTTTGGCTATTAAAAAATAGCAGATATACAAGCATACCGAGTGCCGCACTATGAGCTTGTAGATCTGCTATTTTTGAAAAAACGTGAAAATTTGTTCAAATCTAAGCTTTGAAAAATATATACTTAAAGATTTGGACAGATTTTCACGATTTTTCAAAACAATTGCAGATGTACAAGCTATTTTTGAATAGCCAAAGAAATCTAAATTGACAGAGATGCGTTCCCGGATTGAATGGATTAACTCTCTCCTGGTCAAGTTCAGAGGACTCAGATAGCTCATTGCTTATCGAACAGGAGGCGGAGCTGTCACGCGTCGCGGTGATCAACCGCGACGGGAGAAGACGACGACAGGCAAATGAGATGCACACACCATCGACTTTTATCTGTGTGTATCAACAGAGACCTTGCCGTGACAGCGCTTCTCTCTAATCTGGGCATTTTCGTGCGGCTTGGCTGCAGACGTTAATGCTATAACACTAACGGGCAACGCAAACTGACAGATAAAGAGACGACTGCTATGACTGCTAAATGTCTGATTGATGACTCCTCGAAAACAAAGACAAAATGAGAGATTTGATTAGTCTTTGAAACCAGCCCTGAAACCATGCCCAAGAATAAACTGTCAGAAATGCTCAGGCGTCATGTTCGTCAAAAGGTCATGTTTTTTGGAGAGTTAAGACATTTCTTTTTAAAGCATTTCTGTTTTAATAGACTGTGCTATAGCGTAGCTGTTGGGCAGGTGGCTTGTATGCCCCCATTTCATCTTGTTGTTGAATACATATCCCTTTTTGAAGTGGCCAAGTTGCAATTGGTGAAGCATGTGGCCCGGTGTAATATTTATTACACAGAGCAGAATGGAACTGGAATAATATAAAATTGTAGCTGATAAATGGGTACTCTCTCCTGATGGTTGAAAACTTGCAACCCACCTGAACATGTATTTTTGGCTTATTAAAGAGCTGCTGAATGAATGCCCAGCAATGGGACACTAGGGTTCATGTAATACAGTAAGTACAATACACATGAAAAAGTTTGAAAACGATTTTCAACTTCTTTATTTTCTCTCTGCACTCTTTAGAATTGCATCGTATGCCCTGAGCTATCGTGCAGAGTGAGGTTCCAAACGGGGCTATTAGCTTCGATGCTATTTCCCCAGCTATTATTATATCAGTTATAATAAT
Source organism: Gymnoscopelus microlampas (assembly GCF_963454915.1). NCBI lineage: Eukaryota > Metazoa > Chordata > Actinopteri > Myctophiformes > Myctophidae > Gymnoscopelus > Gymnoscopelus microlampas. Next base: position 31,623,435 of record NC_139960.1, read on the forward strand.
AGCACTCCTGACCTGAATTCAGACCCAACTACACCTGACAACAAACTGAGGCCATGACACACACACACACACACACACACACACACACACACACACACACACACACACACACACACACACACACACACACACACACACACACACACACACACACACACACACACACACACACACACACTTTTATGAATGTTAATTTCTTTCTATTTTCTTTGTTTGTTTTTCCATTTTTAACCCCAACAGAAAATAGCTGATCTAAAAGCTCAACATGTGTCGTACTGCAACGCGCTGTGAGCTTGTAGATCTGCCATTTTCGGTGCACAACAATGGCGCACAACGCATAAATCAGGCATAACTCTAACCCCTAAACTTAACTTCTAAATGCCTAATCCTAACCTGAATCTGTTGCAAATCGTAAGCCTAACTCCCCAAATATGTTTTAACCATAAAACAACCATTCATCTTTTGAGGACCAGGAACATGGTCCTTCATCATCAAATTATAATATACTTGTGGGGACATTTGGTCAAGTGTAGTAATACAAGTACACAAACGCACACACACACACACACACACACACACACACACACACACACACACACACACACACACACACACACACACACACACACACACACACACACACACACACACACACACACACACACACACACACACACACACCTTTGCTCAGTCAGCTGTCTCTGCACATGACCTTAATTTCAGCAAGCATTCTTTGATAGTTAAATCAAATGAGTGTGGAATGAGTCGTTGAGGGACAGAGAGGGGACAGTTTAACGAACGGGACACTTTTTGGTGAGGACCGGGTCCTGTTTGGAGGTTAATGGGGGAGACAGAGACCAGGCTCTCACTGAAGGTTAATGTGGATCCGACAGAATGAGTGCCTGGGAAGGTTAATGGGGATTGAAGCCGAGGGCCCAGGCAGCTTTACACAAGTAATTGGGAAATGTGTGACAGAGCGATTGGAGTTACTAGAGTCCTAACAAAGTTACGCGCGCACACGCACACACACAGACACAGAAGCCACGCACTGTGACCGTTTCCCCAAATGTAAAGTGTGGCTTGACTTTAAAACCAAAGTCCAGACAACCTCTGGCACAGACCACACTCTCTCCAACGACCGGCGTGTTCTGGCCTCAAGTCTCTCAGCAACAAACACCTCCATTAAAACAAACAAACGCCATGGATTCCTGCAAAGAAATTGTGCAAATACATCAAAATGCTCTTACCTATGGAAGCGGTGCGATTAATTCACAGAGGAAGGAACACGTCGGCACATGGAAGAGAAAGGGAAAATAACAGCCGTTAGTTCATTTGCACCGACACTAGTAATTGGGTTTTGTAAAAGTTACCCGAGTCCAAACAAAGTAACACCCAGTCATCAGCTGGGTGAAGCTGAAACACAACTTCCCTTGTGGGATTAATGTGTATGTCTCTCAGAGACACACAGACAGACATACAGTAGTGAGGACAGACAGTCTCTGTAATCTGGAGAACCTGTCTCTCTCTTAGTGACACAGACAGATATACTGTAGACAGACTCTGTAATCTGTAAATGGTGTGAAGCATTCCACATCATAACTCTGTGAGGAACCTGTGGCCTTATGAGAAATCATGCAAATAGGGACAGATTTATAACAACCACACAGTCTTAAATCTAGAGAAATGCCCTTCCCCAACACAAACACATTTGTATTACTATACTACACTCTAAGACGGGATTTTATGGATTCTATTTTTATTTACTTATTGCAATTTTTAAACTTGAAAATAGACGATTTCCTTGTTTTGATTGTTTGTCATTTTATGTTGCACTGTAATAGCCTGGTTCCAGACGAATCTGCCATTGCAAAAAAAAAATGCCCTTGGCAGATTAGGTCCGGCCCCTCTCAATAGAGATTGGATTTCTCTCCCTCCGAAGTTGTGAGGGACCAATCAGGGCCCAGTATGCAAATATGGGGCAGGTTTATCACCAGATAAACCTGCCCTTTTTTTTTGCATTTTTTTAATTTGCCCCTCGGAAATGCAGGTTCCACACAGAGATTCCAGAGTAATATCTACGCAGTGATATTAGTCTGGCCATGTCATGCTAGCACTGCAAGTGGCTGAGGGAGAACAGTATGTACAGTAAGTACAATACATAGGGAACTTGACAAATAGTGATTCCAATAATAAAAGCTACAACTGAAAACAAACTGGGGCCAACACACACACACACACACACACACACACACACACACACACACACACACACACACACACACACACACACACACACACACACACACACACACACACACACACACACACACACACACACACACACACACACACACAATGGGCTGTCAAAGTTTGGGCAGAGAGGATATTTATGCATGCAGGGAGCGTCTCTGTGAGCCACACTTAGAGATTTAGAAGACAAGGTTCCTCTCTATCTTACAGTTTCCATCTCTCATATCATAGCTCTCTGGTAGAAACCTTGTATCTTCATATTTCAACTTTTAATGTTTTTTTTTGTTTGTACATATAGTATTTGCCCTACTTCGTCATACAAGACTGTCGTACAAAAGTAGCTGTGGGTTTTATAAATATTGAACCAATGAAAAGTAACTTGTGACTAAACTACATTGGATCCACTGGAACACAGGTTCTTTTTTACCCCATTTCCTGAAAAGTAACGGTTTTGGACATACAAGGTTTCCACCCGACAGTGACGATATGTAATACATGATGAGATAATTGACCTTCAAGAAAGTGCCTGTGACCTTTGAGATCACGGCTAAGAGTAATCATCTTGATCTTGATCTTGATCGTCTCCTCTTTCTCACAAAACCATTTTTAATTGAGAGACTGAAAATGTCAAAGAATATGAAACTGGTTATGACTAGATTGACATCCTATAAAGTAGTGGCTCTCTTTTCACATCAAGGACCCCCAAGCTGATATGCACAATTTGGCCGCAGATACCCATTTGAAAAGATTGTGTGCCAGGGACGCCCATAAGAGAAGACTTTAACTTGTTAAAAATGTTCCAAAAAAGATTTTTAATGCTTGTGCTCACACTGCTTGTAGATCTGCAATTTTTGAATATTTTCGAAACCTTTATGACTTGCCCAAAATAGGGATTGATAATTGTGTATTTTATAAAATTCTCGATTATCAATTACTTTTTATAATTGATTAGTTCGATTAAGTGTTGCATCCCTGCCACAGCTAAAACCTCTGGACACTGAGAAGAGAGTAGGACAGAGCTAGACAGGAAGGGAAAGGTGCTCCATGCACGCACACGCGCACACACACACACACACACACACACACACACACACACACACACACACACACACACACACACACACACACACACACACACACACACACACACACACACACACACACACACACACACACACACACACACACAGTTGTCAAAGCTACGGTCCGTCCATCAGCACACAGTTAATTAACTAACTCCATCAACCACAAACCTAATCTCTCCTTCTGTCTGTGAACATATCTAAGCTGTGCGTGCGTGTGTGCGTGCTAACTGACACACTGAGGTGGTGTGTAATTAATTTTATTCTCCGTGATAAACATCTCTGCGAGAGACCTTAACACTCACACTGTCGGTTGAACCCCCCCCCCCCCTCGCCCCCCCATATCTGCCCCTATCTGCCTCCCTCGTTCACGCACTCCCCATCTCTTTCACTTTCTCTCTGCCTCTCTCTCTTTCACACTCTCCATTTCGCTTCACTCTCTCTCCATCTTTCTTTCACTTTCTCTCCAACTCTTTCACTCTCCATCTCTCTCTCTCTCTCTCTGCCTCGCACTTCACTCTCCATCTCTTTCTGCCTCGTTCTCCGTCTCCCTTTGCCTCACTCTTTCACTCTCTCTCCATCTCTCTCTGCCTCGCTCTTTCACAAGTGCCATATGTTCCAATTAAGCTCCAGACCTTATCTGTCAATAGCACACATGGATGGATATGTGAAAATGATTTCATTTCTAATCCAACAGATATGTATGCGATGCTTTTAACCGTCACTTCCATATCCTCTGGGCATTTATTGGATAGGCTGTCCGGCTGATAAGGGTCTAATAAACCACTTGTTCTCAACGTGGGTTCCAGGGGATCCCCAGCTATATATAGTTAGGAACCAAATGGACTCTTAAGGGTCTGTAAGTCTGAGAATGTACAAATGGAACCAAATGGAGGGTCCATTTGGTTCCATTTGTACACTCTCATTACAGACCCTTAAGGGTCCATTTGTTTCCTAACTATCACTCATTTAGCTTGGGACCCCCCAGGACCCCTTGGGGGTTAAGGTCTTAGTGCTCATATGATTGCCACTCCACTCACTCACATATTCAATTTCACATTCGTCTCTGGTCAAATACCAACTATATGGACATTTCCGTTACTTAAATTGACTATTGTCAAATATATAAGCAGACGTTTTTCCGTAAATGAATGCCCTACTTCATCGTACAAGAAAATAGATTCAACCTCACAAGTTCACAACGCCTAGCGATATAATATATGGCAAGGCAAGGCAATTTTATTTGTATAGCACATTTCAACAACAAGGCAATTCAATGTGCTTTATATGCTGTGATTTAGTATCATATTATGCTACTAATAAGTCAGGATTATTTCAGGGGCATGAAACCCTAGATTGATTTTGTAGTTTGCAGTGGTGAAAAAAAAAAAAAAAAAAAGTATTGAAATTTCTTACTTAAGTAAAAGTATCAATACTGCATTGTATAAATACTTACATTTTTACACTTCTAAGTTTTCAAATGTATAAAAATCGAGGAGTAAAAGTATAATATTTTCCTCTGAGATGTAGTGGAGTAGAAGTGAAAGTATTGGAAATTTGAAATACTCAAGTAAATACCTAAAAATTGTACTTAAGTACAGTACTTGAGTAAATGTACATTACTTTACACCACTGGTAGTTTGTTTTCTCTGTTCAGGTTAAAAGCTACAGCAGGGTAAAAACACATGGCAGGCTGACCTTCGACCAAGACCGTGGATCTTCCAAGAGATAGTCAATCCCACGTCTCACCACTGGTACAAAATGGTAGCCTACCTAATGTTGTCCTATCTGGGCGCGGTCACTCCACTTGAATTCCACTGGAGTTAAGACACTCACATCCTTCTTCTGGTCTCCTAAACTCCTGAATGACACAGACACAGGAATTCAAGGGACGTTTGGGTGTCTCGGTTTCTCTCCACAGTCTTTGCCTTAATAGAACACTGTGACTGTGAGCAACTCAGCTGCAGCTAGATTAAATTAATTCATGGGTGTGTTAGATTTAGGTGTGCCAATGTGCATTGTGCAAGTATTGACAGTACTGTTGACTACTGTCAACTGAGCTTGGTAGAACCGGTTTTGAACATGTTATCCTCGGTTGAACTACAAAGGACCCTCAATTTACAATGTCGCTCCTTCCTCCAAAGCAGTGTTTTTCAAACATTATCCCCCCCCCCCCCCAACGGAATATTTTGTGCCAGGGACCCCCATAAGAGACGATTTATGTTGTTTCAAAAATCTTCCAAAAGTTTGCTGTCAGGTGGAAACCTTGTATGTCCAAAACCGCTACTTTTCAGGAAATGGAACGAAAACGTTCAGAAATGGTTAAAATAGCAGATGTCTATTGGCTATTTTCACTTTCGCTTTTGCTTCACGGTTCACGCTCCTGTATGACGAAGTAGGGCATCCAACATGTGGAGATGTTCCTCATGTCATCCTAACGTACAGCTTACAATATATCACCGTGTTTTATGGTGAGAGCTACTTGCTGTTTTGGTGACGGATCGTTACAATAAAGCACCGTGTTGAACTGAGAGGCAGAAACCGGAAGTGACACGGAAAACACGGCCAACTTTCTATCCCGCCGTGGTCGTCAGTTTGGGTTTGAACCGCCATGCCAATAGAGGGAAAGGAAAGTCAAGTGGAGAGAGAATGCTTTTTCCATCATTCCGTCGTGTTGCAGCTACTTGTCCCACTGAATTAACAATGCACAGCTAGAGGCTACCACAGTGTGTGTGTGTGTGTGTGTGTGTGTGTGTGTGTGTGTGTGTGTGTGTGTGTGTGTGTGTGTGTGTGTGTGTGTGTGTGTGTGTGTGTGTGTGTGTGTGTGTGTGTGTGTGTGTGTGGTGTCTCTATCTCTCTCTCTCTCTCAATCTGGACCTTAATAACTGCAGCCAAGTGAGAGATGATCATCACAAGAATAGAGAGAGAGAGGGGGGGAGGGTGAAAAGAAAAGGCTCAAAGAAAAGAAAGAAAGAAGTACTGATGGACGATTGGGACAGGGGGGGTAAAAAGAACGAGAGAGAGATCCCCAGTGGAGACTGAGAGTGTAAGAGAGAGAATGAGACAGAGAGGTAGAAATGAGGACTGTGTGTAGAATGGAAGTGACAGCACACACACACACATACACACAGAGTTGTACTCAGTTCCACATCACTGAATATAAACAATAGCACTTCTGAGCAGTTCTCTGTTCTCGTCACATAACTTTGACCAGGTCCAGGACTAACTCTCTCTCCCTGTGCTGTCATCTCATCCAGACTCCTGGCCATGGTGTTTTCAACACTAGCCATTCCATTCCTCTCTCTCCCATCTTACACTTACTTTCTCTGTCTCTCTCTCAATTAACCCATTGGTGTCATTTTTATTTCTTTGGCTATGCAAAAATAGCGGATCTACAAGCTCATAGCGCGGCACCGAGTGCCGCACTATGAGCTTGTAGATCTGCTATTTTTGAAAAATCATTTGTGCACACCTTTGAATATATATATTTTTCCTCAAAATATCTAGTTCCAGGGACCCCCCAGAAGCAAAGATCTGAGTTACAAGTATTCGCTTTAATAAATATATATTAAGAGATTTGCACACATTTTCACCATTTTTCAAAAATAGCAGATCTCTGTGCCTCTGTGCCGCGGTATGAGCTTGTATATCTGCCATTTTTGAAGAGCCAAAGAAATTTAAAATGACACAGATATGCTTTCCCGGTTTGAATGGGTTAAACATTTATTTTTTATTACTTTATTGGCATGAGAAAACATAATGTTTACATTGCCAAAGCCAGTGTGGAATAAAACAATCAAAACTGACATACTGTATGTACAGTTAGAAGGTAATAAAGAACTGTGCAAAAACATTGCTTAATAAAACCATAAAAATGTTCATTTGCTGTAAGGAATAGTTATATACACATGTAGGCAAGGGTCGCTTGGTATAAAGCTTTTGAAGCAAATAGCATAACTTTTTAAAGGTTTTACAGTCAATTGATATAAAACCTTTTAAGACAAAATGTTCAGATGCATTTCTCTCTCTCCCCCCCTCCCTCTCTCCTTTCTTGCATCTCTCTCTCCTTTCTTAACTATCTCTCTCACTCTCTCTCTGGGCAAAGGGAGGGAGGGTTTTAGTGTATGGTGGGAGATGAGATGTCATTTCTTTCATTTTGACGTTAGCAGAATAATCACAGTTTTAATGGTTTGCATGTTGTTATTCTTGGGTTTTTCGTGTTATTTTGGTCAATTTCTCCCTCACTCTCTCACACGCTTTCCCTCTGTGTAGAGCTCTGTTCCCGTCCCTTTTCCCAACTCTCTCTCTCTCTCATGCGTTCCCACAGTGCAGAGCTGCTTTCAGACAAAACTCTCCTCTAGTCAACTCTTCCCTCTCTCTCTCTTCCTATGCCATGGCTCCGCTCCACTTGCTGTGAGCGCTCAGCAGAACAAACTGTTGGATACGCGTCAAACATCTGATGAAAAACACCAGGACCGCTGATTTATCACGTAAGGGTGTGTGTGGCCGATCAGTCAATCTGGCCGGTCAGTCAATCTGCTGAGGTAAAACAAGCTCAAGTCTCTCTCTCTCTCTCTCTCTCTCTCTCTCTCTCTCTCTCTCTCTCTCTCTCTTCCCCCCCCCCCCCCCCCCACACAGGCTATCCAAAGGCGTCACAGAAAACATGAACCTGCAGCCTCTGGCTGAAATGTTGAGATGAGGCAGACTCCAGGGAGCAATAATTGAATTGACGTGCTTTTGAGCAAGGCACAATTCAAAACATATTTTCATAATTAAAAAGTTATTTCAATCAACCTGTATGGTACGCAGTAAGTTAATACAATATAACTAGCACATCTGTATGGTAGAGTATGGAGTATACAATATAACTAGTAGCCTACATCTGCAGTGGTTGATGGTTGCCAGCCATACTGATTTGCACTGCTGCCTAGCTTGGCCAGGACAGTCTTACAAAGTAGCTAAGTTAAATAATAACAAATATAATAAAAAATACACACAACACTTAAATAAAATGCAAAATACAAAATGCAATCAAGTACAGTACAGGTGAATAGGTACATTGTACCTATTCTATTCATACCCAGGGGTGAAAGTGGACCGGAACTGTCCGGAACGGCGTTCCGGTAAAAGATTCGGTCCCGGAACGCCGTTCCGTTAAGAAAAAGTCAAAGGCAGCTGTGAAAATCCCATATTAAATAACCTGCCACAGACCCATGGCCATGTTCAAGAATAAAACACAATCTACTAACGTCAGATTAACAGGGCGTCACAACCATTCATTAATTTGTGCGTACGACGGGACACTCTCACAGATCTGTGATTTCCCCCCACTGTTTGTCTCTGACTTCTTTTTTTTTTTCTCCCCCCGTTCCGCATAAACAGCTGCTTTCGCGTGAAGTTAAGTAGTTTCAACTAGGCTACCTGGGTACTTCTACTTCCAGTAGTATGATTTCAAAATAAAACGTGTGTTGAATTGTAACATTACAAGGATAGAGTTTAAAAAAAACTCTTATTCTGAAATGCACATCGTTTTGAAAGGAAACCAGATTTATTTTCTGGAGGCCACTTGACAGCTTTCTGCTCACGGAACACAGCTCCACTTGACTAACGTGCATCGTAAAAATGTAAATAACACGGACGTGGGTCATGGGACATTATGGAATATAAAGACTTTGTGGCAAAAGTTCATATTTACAACCATGATCTCTGAAACCAAGACAATGTGGGGCTATGGAACAAAAGTGTGTTTTCTTTCATCTTTTCAGAGGGTGAGTAATTCATCTTATCTAATGCTGATAGTGGTGGAAAGTAACTAAGTACATGTACTCAAATACTGTACTTGAGTATAATTTTAAGGTAATTTTACTTGACTGGAGTATTTCCAATTTGCAATATTTTTTATTTCTATTCCAATACATCTCAGAGGCAAATATTATACTTTTACTCCACCTCAATTATTTGAAAACTTTAGTTTAATACTACTAGTTACTTTGTGGATTTTAATTATTATGACAAAACATACATAAACCGCTTCAGCCCCATTTAAACTTTGGCTTTTTGAAAATGTACTTATTGTACAGTATGGTCAAGTTGGACAATATAGCTCTGTTTTCATCATGTGTATCAGGGGTGCAGCCATTTATTTATGAGAACGAAAATTAAATAAAGTAACCCTAACCTAACCCTAATAGTCCATGGGCCCAGGTCAGAATTTTCACTAATCAGGGACACTCAAGGTGGCAAATTCTAGTTTGGTATTTTGAAAAGGTCTATATCCCTAGATAATATTTCAACATGATAACCCTTCCTAAGTAGTAGCTTAGTCCTAGTTATCAGCCTTCAAAGACACCAACCATAGATCCAAAGAATGAAAAAATCGCCTAACCTTTTTTGAATAGAACATGTCATACAGAGGGGAAAAAACATGATTCAATCTCTTTCATTCACTTATTTAACCACATGAACCCTAGCATGCCTATTCTGGGGCAAACATTCAGCAAATGGCATGTCTACAAGCTCACAACACTTCACGTTGTGATACGATGTGAACAGCATTTTCACTAATCGGGGTCACTCAAGTGCAACATTTGCAAATTCTAGTTTTGTATTTTGAATAGGTCTATATCCCTAGATGATATTTGATCATGATAGCCTTTCCCAAGTGGTAGCTTAGTCACAGTTATCAGTCTTCAAAGACACCAACCATATATTCAAATAATGAAGAAAGCGTGCCACTTTTTTTGAACAGAACACGTGATACAGAGGGGGGAAAAAATACATTTCTCTCTTTCATTCACTTTAATAATAATACAAAAAAAGAATAATAATAGTAGCTTGAATTTATATAGCGCCTTTCAAAAACAATGAACAACCAACAGACAAACTAACAAACAAAACAACAAACAACTATATGCCATAAGCCTGAGAGAATAGGTGTCTTTTCAAGACACACAGCCTTAGGAGTCCAGTGTTGCATGAGCATGGAGCAGGAGCCCCCGACAGAGCCTTCAGAACAAGGTTCAGAACATGGTTCAGAACAAGGTTTGCTTGTTTGCCTTGGGGACAGAGAGGAGGTCCAAGTCTGTGGACCACAGGGTCCGTGACAGAGTCGGTTTATGGAGTAGGCTTGAGAGGTACTTTAATCAATGATCATCATCATCATCATCATCATCATCATCATCATAATTGTCATACCAATATCAATTCTTCAGTATTCGTCATCGTCATCGTCATCATTATCATCATCATAATCAATCAGTTCCACTTCATCTTCCTCCTCTTCCTTCTGATTGCTGCAGGTTTGTAGCTTGCACATTTCTGTGCACTTTAATTTGTTGGCAAGGCAGGAACAGTCTGTAAGCTTGCAGGTCCGTACACACTTGCAGGCCATAAGTTCCAGGACAGCCATTGGTGCTGAGGCTGACAGGCTGGTAGTAAATGCTAAATGGTGCATTTATATAGCGTTTTTATCCAAAGCGCTTTACATAGATTGTACATTACATTCACCCATTCACACACACACATTCACACACCGATGGCGGAGGAAACCATGTAAGGCACCAACCTGCTCAGAGCAATTAGGGGTTCAATGTCTTGCTCAAGGACACTTCGACACTAACTCTGGGGGAGCCCGGGATTGAACTAGGAACCTTGCGGTTTCCAGTTCACTCTACCCAGCCACTTTACCCCTGAGCCACTGCCGCCCCATGGTGGTGCATGTGGAGTGGGCTGTTCATGTGAAACAGTGCAAGAGTTGTAATTGTCTCCAATGACACACACACCTTCACATTACTGCTACACCCCATATACTTCCAAGCACTGAGGATGAAGGAGATCTTGCAGCAGTATGGCACTGGTGAGAAGCGGCGCATCCTCCCACTGCATCAAGCAGTCTCTCATCTTGGAGCACCACTAGCCAAGACAGTGATCAAGGCACATATCCTGACTGGAGATGACTGCATGAGTAAGGTGGGGACCAAACATGCAGCTATGGCTTCTGACCCAGTGCAATATCTGACAATCTTTGGAGAGGCAGACACCTTGACTGAACAAGACACAGCGTTGACAGAGAAGTACTTGGTGCGTGTCTGGGCAGGGGCCAGTTCAAGTACAACAGCAAGACATTTGATGACCTCAGGGTAGAAAACTATACCAGTGCCAGTGCTGGAATGGATGCTCTCCCTCCCACAAGTAGTGTGATCAGAGGCCACATCCAAGGTGCCTTTCTGGTGCATAAGGCTTGCGACCTGTTGCGACAGCCAAGGAACCTCAGGCAAGACTAGCACCAATGGAACATGGATGGGAGGAGCACTTTGGTACACTCCTGCCAAAGTGTCTGAAGGCCTTACCACCAAGTCTGCTCACAGTATGCAAGTATTCAGGCAAGTGTGACACTCGCCGATGTGGGTGCCGTGCTGCTGGAGTTCCATGCATCATATTCTGCCATGGAAAATTTTAAAATCCATCCTGTAAAAGTCCATCACACTAACCAGCATGCACATATATGGTGCACTTTGAGAGGAATTGTTATTTGATTTTGAGTTACGATTTTATTTGTATATCATTTTGTAGGTCTAAATCACTCTTATTTGCTTATTTCAACACCCAATTAAAATAATAAAATATTTATAATTGTTATATATCTCATGTGTATGTCTTTTGTTATAAATAAAACAAATCATTATTGAAAAAAAAATACAATGAAAGAACAACATTATTGAGTAATTGAGTTATTGAAAAATTGCATTGACTTACATATTTCAATGACAATATGCTCCTTAATGGTCAAAACAATATCAGAAAGGAATTATAAATGCCAGAATTAGTTTAATTAGTCTTATTACACCCGTTTTTAGTCCTAACAATGGCCAAGCTATGGCCAAGGTCTTGGATTTTCATCATAGCCGATGGCGGCCATTTGGCCATTACGCCATTTGTGGCACTATGGCGGATGAGCACCTCTGTGATTTTTCATGTCTAGGTACCCATTGACTCAGTTCAAGTGAGAAATTCTCCTAACACCAAATTGCGAACGGTTCTATAGGCCAGGTACAGAACTACTGTGCAGATAATGAATGTGGGGAGATAATGGCAAAAACATGAATGTCCTAAAAAAGTATTAAAGCTACTAATTTGAAAAGGTTATCATGTTTCAAAGTACTTATATGGACCCTACAAACAAAATGGTGCCAAAGAGATTTTGCCACCTTACGTGTCCCTGACTTCTCGTCTGGCCCATGGACTATAACCCTAAACCTAAAACCGAAATAAAGTAAAGGAAAAAAAGTACCAAAACCCACCCAAAACCGCACATTTTTCGACCCGAAACCGAAAAAAAATCGCGCGCGCGCACGGGACCCATGCACGCGCGCTGTGCGCGCGTGCATGGGTCAGTTCCGGCAAGAAATGTCAACCACTTTCACCACTGTTCATACCTATACCTATATTGGGACATTGAACCAGCCAGCCACATCCTTCCTTCTCCCTCTGGGAACTGAAAGGAGAAGCTCCTTTTTGTGATTTAATGTTTATTTTCAAACCAATGAAGAATAACAAAAAACTAGAATCGAAAACCAAAAAGAGAAGTTCCTTTTGGATGTTGTCACCTAAGTGCAGCAGTATGTACCAGGTAATGTCCTGATAGTTAATTAAATGTAACATTTAACAAATGGTTCCAAAAGG
>NC_139960.1:31638947-31676447 GCF_963454915.1 Gymnoscopelus microlampas
GTGTGTGTGTGTGTGTGTGTGTGTGTGTGTGTGTGTGTGTGTGTGTGTGTGTGTGTGTGTGTCAGTAATTTCAGCGGTAAACACTGAACTCTCCGGACCATTCAAGCACATCCAGTCAATACAGCAGTCACTTCAGGTTAGCCAGGGGTTAAACAGACCGCTGTTGGTGACTTAACACCATCAAGGTGTAGTCAAGGTCAATGGAAGAGATTCCAGCAAATCATAGGACAGCTCACCAGAAAGCATGTCTCGTGATACAACGCACTGTGAGCTTGTAAAGTGGCTATTTCAAGCTAGCAACATCACTGTACATGTACAATGAATGAAAGGGTACGGTCACACGTGCGTGAATGCAGGGGAGTGGCCCACACCTGCAAAGGGCAAAATCCATGACAAAAATCACTCAAGTTGGGGGCGCCTGCTGGCCTAGCGGTCCAGGCGCATACCACATATAGGCTCTAATCCAGCCTGACGGCGTGTCGCGGGTTCGAGTCCCATTCCTGACAACCTTTGCTGTGTGTCTCTCCCAGTCTCTCTCTCCCTCTTTCCTGTCCATCTCCACTTGAACTATCAATAAAGGCAGAAAAGCCAGCAAAAAATAAACAAATAAAAAAAAATCACCCAAGTTGAACTCGATACGAGAAAGGTGATGTGAATGTGTTGTCGATGCTGAAAGCACCTTTACTCAAATGGAATGGAAGCAAACATTAGGCACAATTTGCCCATGTGTAACAGTTCCCCTCAATTGTGCAACCTAATGTGACATAAATGTGTCGGCACCGAGTGCCGTGGTATGAGCTTGTAGATGCAATTTCTTTTTTTTGGAAAATCGTGAAAATGTGTGCAAATCTTTGAACATAGGCCTATGTTTTTCATAGCAAAACTTTTTAACTCAAATCTTTGCTTCTAGGGATTCTACCAATGTCTTCTAAATCCTAACAGTTTTTGGGGGAAAAAACTTAAGTTGCTATAATATCAGTGATTCTCATTTTTTTCTCATGTCAAGGACCACCAAAATGATAGGTATTTGTCCACAGACCCCCCCCACCCCATCTCGAAATATTTTGTTCCAGGGACCTCCCCAGAAGCAAAGGCTAGAGTTATAAATGTATATATATATATATATATATATATATATATATATATATATATATATATATATATATATATATATATATATATATATATTCAAAGATGTGCACAAATGTCCACGACAATGACACAGATGCGTTCCCGGATCGAATGGGTTAAACAAGATGTTTATTGTCTTCGTAATCTTAGAGATCTTGAAGAGCGTCCACTGGTTGACGTGACTTCATTTGGCTCAGAGAGCGTGTGAATTTGCCCTCCCAGTGATGTCATCATCCAGAGGAGACGTTTTCCATCCAGCCCAGCCTAGAGAGCCTCATTGATGAGATATGGAAAAACCCCAGGCTTCAATGGACCCATTTGGTTTTATATGCTTGGGTAGTACAGCAAATGGGAGACTTCTAAGAATTCAAATCGACGCAGAAAACAAGCATTACAGCAAATGGAAGCTTTCCAAGAATTCAAATGGACGCACGAAAACATTACAAGAAGAAAGCATATACCTGATGCACAACAACACATCTCCCTCAGATAATTAATTAGCTTCCAGCAAAGGCTGAGATTTAACCCATTTAAACCGGGAGCGCATCTGTGTAACCACTTAAACCATTATTTTATACTTTGGCTATTCAAAAATAGCAGATATAAAATATACACACACACACACACACACACACACACACACACACACACACACACACACACACACACACACACACACACACACACACACACACACACACACACACACACACACACACACACACACACACACACACACACACACACAGCTTGAAGATAGCTATTTTTAAAAACCAGTGATTTATTTTGCAAATCTTTGAATACATATTATCTTAAAGCGAACATTTGTAACTCAAATATTTGCTTCTGGGGAGGTCCCCGGAACAAAATATTTTGGAATGGGGGATGGCAGCCAAATACAAATAATTTTGGGGGGTCCTTGACATGAAAAAGTTTGAGAACCATTGATATAGTAACATACGTTTTTCAAAAAACGTTTGACATTTTGTAGAATCGGAACCTTAATGGGTTAAAACAGATACATCACGGGTGAAATTTCCCCTTTCGTAACCGCTTGCCTTTTATGAAGCTACTACTTCCCATTACCGCGTGTTTTAAGTTTAGTAAACAGACTTTAACAAACAAAATTTCGGCGAAATGTCCCTTTGATTAACGAGCAGACTGCCTGCCTCAGAGCTCTCTTTATCATATATTGTAATGAGAAAATGGCTTACAAGCAGGCAGGCCCAGGACGGGCCGGGCCGGGCCGGGTCAGCCGTTCCGCTTGTTAAATTAAGTTATGTTTGAAACTGGTGCCAAACGGTCCCGTTTTAGTGAACGAGGAACAACATGTTCCTCTCGTTTCCTGGGCGGAGCGCACAGGTTTTCATCCTCCATAAACATCAAAGGGCGAACGAGACGAAGGAGGGAGGAGAAGGAAAGAGAAAGAGAGACAGAAAGAGACAGAGAGAGAGACAGAGAGACAGAGAGACAGAGAGAGACAGAGAAGGGGGGGACTAAATCAGATGAGGGAGAGAAGTGAGAAGGAAGGAACCAAAGAAGGAAGGAAGTAAGCAGGAGGAGATAAATAAGGCAGCAAAGGAGCTAAGTGGAAGAGAAAAAGGCAGGGGATGACAGGAGAAGAAAAGAAGGTGTGAGAGATGAGCTGCAAGGAGGAAAGCAGCTAGAAAATAAAGGTACGAATAAAAGGGAGAGGAGAGAAAATGAAAGAGAAGAACAGGAGGGGGCGGAGGGATAGAGAGTTCTTTGGCAGCCAACTGTAGTTTCCATTACTGTTGAAATAAACCAATTCCATATGACTAATAACACACATACAGTAACACACACACACACACACACACACACACACACACACACACACACACACACACACACACACACACACACACACACACACACACACACACACACACACACACACACACACACACACACACACACACACACACACACACACACACACTTCTGCTCAAAGACAACTATTACACTATTATAGGGAGAGAAAGAGGTGTGAAAAACAGATGGAAAGCGAGAGAAGACAAAACACAGGCAGAGACAAACACCCAGGTAGGATGGAGAGAATAAAGGCAAGAGAGAGAAGAGTGTGTGTGTTGTAATAATAATCCTATTAATGACACACACACACACACTCCAGGAAATACCTGGTTGGTGCGAGCACGCTCACAGAGCCACCATAACCATAACAGGAAATACCAGACCCCCCCTCGACACACACACACAGCTGCCTAAGACCAAACACACAACACATAAATACAGAACATAATGCAGCTACCAAACTGATGTTTTGTACACAGTAAAATCCTAAAGAATTTGACCCAAATGGCCTCATATGGGTTAAAAATAGAGGTCCCGTTTTTTACCCATAGGTCCATTTGACAATACACTGACTGAACACTTACATTTCCGCTGAGTTTACCGTGTAGCGTCAACAAGTTCAACTCGAGACCAGCTGGACAGATTCTATCAAATGAGCTCAAATGGGAGTACAGTTTTTTTTACGACATGTCACTGTCATCACATTGTTGTGACTGTCACTGTGAAAGGTTTTAACCCAATAAAACCGGGAAAGAATCATGTCATTTTAGATTTTGTGGCACGAAGCAACGCGTTTTGAGCTTGTAGATGTGCTACCTTTGCCGTGTTTTAATTAGAATCCTGAAAAGTAACAGTTTTGGACAGGTTTCTACCCGACAGAGACAATTTGTAGACTCGGCCTCAGGTCTAAATGGGTTAAAATACAGAGACGTCAGGCTGGACAGGAGGCATTGAGGGCGACGGGTGGACGGACAAAGACACAGAGCAACACAGAGAGAGAATGGAGGACAGTGACAGATGGACATAAAGATGAATGGCACATGGTCAGTCAGACATAGGGAGATTCACAGACATTCTTCCACTCCTAACATCACAAACTGCTCAACTGAATGTTGGTTGTGGGGCAGGGCATATTTAGCTGTTCAAACGGCTTTTTTCCAACATTTATAAAACATATTTATTATTTATTGTTCAGTCTGCCATACGACAGTGTTGCGTGCCTGAATGAGCTAATCTAAAAGCTCTCATCTATTTAGGACAGTATTTAGTATGAATCTATTTAGTATAGTATTTACTATAAATCTGGCTTTTCAAACGGGGGGTTTGCGTGTCTCTGAACCTTCCCACTGCCTTCCTGTCTCTTCTGCCCCTGCCTGTAATTACTAGACACATAAACACACGCCTGTTTTACTATGCTTGTGAGGACATCAACATTTTAGGACAGCATTGAAAATAGCCAGAAAAATAGCCGATCTACAAGCTCACAACGCGTCGTGCTGCGACGCGTTGTGTCGCAGCACGACGCTTGTAGATCGGCTATCTTTCGGTGCACGACATCACCGCACGGCTAAGTATGAAATGCGGAAAACTCTAACCGCAATCACCAAACCTAAAATCTGAATGTATCTAATCCTTGCTCTAACCCCACACAGGAAAATGGTCCTGTGTGGGGTTTTCCCCAAATCTACTAAACTTGTGGGGACATTTAGCCCTGAAACTATAGTAATAACACACACACACACACACACACACACACACACACACACACACACACACACACACACACACACACACACACACACACACACACACACACACACACACACACACACACACACACACACACACACACACACACACACACACACACAGTTGTATGGAACAAGAATGTGCTCTCTATATGGTCATAATAAAAGCATACATAAAGTTAAACATACACAGACGCAACATGTCTGTTTCACATTATCTGTGCGTTGCGTGTGCTTTCATTGTATATGCACATCATGTGTTCTTTATACGTACAGTAGCCTCCGTACAAATTCAATACCATGTGTATTGCATATGCATCTCTCTCTGTACGTATGTGTGTGTGTGTGTGTGTGTGTGTGTGTGTGTGTGTGTGTGTGTGTGTGTGTGTGTGTGTGTGTGTGTGTGTGTGTGCAAGTGGCATGACATTTGGTTTCATTTAGAGGCAACAATCTGAATCTCACTGACTGAACACTGGGCTCCCATCCCAGTGCATTATGGGAGGGAGGAGAGAGAGAGAGGGAGAGAGAGAGTTGAACGAGGGTTCGAGGCAGAGAGCCAATGTCATGCAGTCAAACAGGCGACAGGCCAATACACAGGAAATGGAGTGCATGAAAAAAACTACACACACACACACACACTCACACAAACACACATACTGCATGTCCCGCACGCAAACTCAGCACAAAAACATATTGGGTACAGTAACCCCATGCATTGCATGCAAACTAAACTACCACTGGCTATAACGTATACCAACACACTCCCCCTCTTTATTTATCCATTTGTAACCCCGAGAAGTGTACATTTTGTACAATGGCCCCCTGTACAGTGGCCGGGTATATACATTATTTTCTTCCTCCCTTTCAAGAAAATATCCCTAGATATTGAGCTTCAGGCAGTACTAC
Organism: Gymnoscopelus microlampas; assembly: GCF_963454915.1. NCBI lineage: Eukaryota > Metazoa > Chordata > Actinopteri > Myctophiformes > Myctophidae > Gymnoscopelus > Gymnoscopelus microlampas. The sequence continues at coordinate 31,644,569 of NC_139960.1, forward strand.
CTGTCCACCAGTAGTAGGGGTGTTGGAAAAAATCGATTCGAATCGCGATTCTACTGTTGGACGATTCAGAATCGATTCTCTTTTTTTTTTTTATCGATTTTCAAAAAAAGAAAACGTTTTTTTTTTTTTTTTTGAGGATCTTGGATTTACCTTTGTGCGTTTACATTATTATCAGTTGATAAAACCTTTACAATTATAAAAGCTACATAAATGTACTCTGTTCTCATGCCAGCAGATTGGAGTAGATCCTGAAATCCTATGTTTTGAATCAAGAATCGCTTTGAATCGAGAATCGTTTTAAATCGAGAATCGTTTGTTTTGAAAAAATCGATAAAAATCGGAATCGTGACCCCAAGAATCGGAATCGAATCGTGAGATAGCAGACGATTCACAGCCCTAACCAGTAGGTGTTCTACCTGACACCAGGGTCTAAATGTCTCAATGGAAGAATTGGGAGACCACCTCAAACCACTGTACATGTACTACTTATATTGTAACATGCTCTTCTTATCATACAGATTGGTTAAAATAACCTTGTATTGATTAAAATAAGATTACAGCTTTAATGCGTTTGTGTCGTGTGCATACACACACACACACACACACACACACACACACACACACACACACACACACACACACCCCCTGAGGCTACATTCTTCCACATCTTTTCGTGGTTTCCAGCTAAATGACCCTGCTAGATACAGGCCGACAAAGATGCCAAGAACAAGAGTTTTTATTTAAGTAACCAAGCAGTGGAGGAGCCGCGCTCCAAACCCAGAGAGTTCCACATCAGGAAGTTAACAGAGACGCACAGCTGTGATGTGGGCTGACAAGGACGCGCAGTTAATCAAAAGACATATATCTATACGCAGATCGTCACGGGGGAGACCGAACCGAAATCTTCAAATTAGAGAGAAAGAGACACACACAGACAGACAGAGAGACAGACAGAGAGACAGACAGACAAGCGACAGTCTTTATCAGCAGAATGCTAAACAAGACATTCCAGTCCGCTGCAGTGCAAAATAGCTGACCAGAAAATGTTGTTACATGTCAGGAAAAAAAAAGAATAAATATTGCAGTCGCATTGAGCAAAATGGTAGGCATTTAGCAGCACCCTATTCTCATGTGCTGAAAGAGTAATGTGTGGAGGCCGTGCCCACATGTGCTGTATGTAACATGTCACGTCTGTGACAGAATTTTAAAACGACTCGGCCTGTGATTTTGCCGACGTGTGCAGTCGGTGGCACCGCGGGCGCCGAGCGCTCAGTCCCGTTGGGCGCTGCCGCTAATCTGCAGTGCCAGTCCGCGTGGGACTTTGTCATTTCACGTTTACGGCTACAACCACATTGATTTTCAAAAGAAAATAATACAAAAAAAAGTAAATAACAGGCGTAGCAATTTTCCCCCTGATTTGCAATTTCCTTTCACCTCTAAGTCCTTAAGAGGGGCTGGAAGCCTCTTCATACACTTCCACCAGGACTCAGAAAGACAGACAGGCAGAAAGACAAGGAGACAGGAGATGACGCACAGACAGCTAGTAAAGCCTGATGTATCATACTGTGTTGTACAACAGTGTTGTGTGATGAAAATATCCGATCCATAAGCTCATAAAACATGTGGGCTTATAAAGACCAGCAATTTCCCGGGTGCCAGTATTGACTGACCGATTTTATTTGGTAAGAATTACAGTATAAAAATGAAATACTTATTTCCAATGTGGGCATCTATAATACACCATGGGCTTGTTCAACTAAGCATAGGACAGACAGAAAAGGTGACATGGAATGAATTGAAGGCACACAGAAAACCAGGGACAAAGAGAGATAGAGAGAGACAAAGAGAGACAGAGAGAGAGAGAGACACACAGAGAGATACTGAGAGAGAGAGATAGCACTAGAAGAGTGGAGGATGTCAAGTGTTTGTTCTCATAATGACAACAGGAAATAAGAAGGCTAGAGAGGAGCAGATAAACAAAACATAAGGAAGAGAGAGGGAGCTAGGGTGTGTGTGTGTGTGTGTGTGGGGGGGGGGGGGGTGGGGGGCAGGGTGCAAAAAAGGAGACGGGAGAAAAAGGAGTTCCACAGTTGAACAGATGCTCACCCAGCAGGTTAATAGACTGTCTGGAGAGCACACACACACGTTTGTATTTCTATACTTGTGAGGACATCAGTATTTTTGTAACTCGATTTTATGAATGCCGTTTTGTGTGTGTGTGTGTGTGTGTGTGTGTGTGTGTGTGTGTGTGTGTGTGTGTGTGTGTGTGTGTGTGTGTGTGTGTGTGTGTGTGTGTGTGTGTGTGTGTGTGTGTGTGTGTGTGTGTGTGTGTGTGTGTGTGTCATTGGCCAAACGTGCTGCGATGCATTGTGAATTTGTAGATCGGCTATTTTCACTGAGAAATATAACAAAATCTGGCATAACCGCTAAACTAACCCCTAAATGCCCAATCCTAACCCCAAAAATCTGTTTTCACAACAAAACAAACATTTCTCTTGTGAGGACCACGGATATGTTCCTCACAATGTGTATTTCTCAAATTGTGGGGACATTTGGCCCTCACAAGTATAGTAATACAATGTACACATACACCACGCACAGCCAGCTCTTATAGTTAAATTCTCCATGCAGCCACGCCTTAAAATATGTCAGCACAACAAGAGTGACTGCTAAAACTGGTTCTCATGTAAAACACTTTTATGCCCGCGTGCGTGTGTGTGTCATCCAGGTTCTTCCCTGGTAACTTTAGAGACCTTCTCGTTTGATGATGAGTCACATTCTGCAGAAAAACTGCTGATTAGGAAAGTTTGTGACTCTGTGTGTGTGTGCACGTGTCTATGTAGTATGTGTCTGGTACATGGGTCCATGATACTTCCTCCACCTCAAAACTGTGTCACCACACACACACACACACACACACACACACACACACACACACACACACACACACACACACACACACACACACACACACACACACACACACACACACACACACACACACACACACACACACACACACACACACACACACACACACTTTTCCTCACTGGAAGCAGCACTAACAGCAGTTTACTGGATGAGGGAGGGGGGAGGGGATACATGGTTAATCCTGTGGGGGAAATTCCGTTTTCAGCTTCCACCCAAGGGGGCGGACAGTTATGGGTTTAAGACAAGTGTCCTGCTCAGGGACACCACAACAAATAAAAGTGCAAAGCTTTATCAACAAATCCTGAATATACACTGGCCAGAAAAGATCAGCAATAACGATCTATGGATGAAGAGCAAACAGCTCCCAGCAGCAGACAAAAGTGGACGAAGAATGGCACCAACTACACAAACCGGTGTCAAATACCACCAGACAGGCTCTGACTTGGAACCCTCAAGGGAAGAGAAACAGGGGCCGGCCACAAAAACACCTGGCGGCGGGATGTCCAGGCAAGACACCAAGAGACTGGGATACAACTGGTCGCAGATAGAAAAGAACGCCAGTGACCGAGGAAGTCTCTGGAGGTCTGTTTTAAAGCGAACATTTTTAACTCCCATCTGTGTTTCTGGGGGTCCCTGGAACATCATATTTTGAGATGGGGGTCCGCGGCCAAATACATATCATTTTAGAGGTCCTTGATATGGAAAAGTTGGAGCACCACTGATATAGCAACATACTGTTCGGATTTAGAAGAAATATTTTGTTCCAAGGACCCCCATGAAGCAAAGATTTGAAAACAATGTATTCAAAGATTTACACAAAACGTCAAGATTTTTCAAAAATAGCAGATCTACAAGCTCATCGCGTGGCACTCGGTGCCGCGCAATGAGCTTGTAGATCTGCTATTGGGAACCTTGGGACCCGTTTCCCAGGCGACCTCTCTACCCTTTCACTTATGGCCGCCAGTCAGCCCCAGTCACTGGGGAAATATGAAGCCTGCCTTATTCATACTTAAGTTGCACGCTGGTGTTATGCACCAAAATCAGGCCTAGTGAGCTTGCAGATCGGCTATTTTGGGTCATGTTAAAAACAGACTACACCTGCCCAGGTGACCTTGAATGAGACAAGATGACCTTTAAACTCCTCCAAATAAGTGTTAATTTTGACAGCAAATTCTGATTTAGTCTTAGTCTTTTGAATAACACACAATTTAGTTTTAGTCCTATTTTAGTCTTCTGAAATTGTTTAGTCTTAGTCTAGTCTTAGTCGACTAAATATCAAAATCTTAGTCTTTCAGACTTAGTCTTAGTCAACAAAATTAACGCTGCTCCAAACTCTGACCTCTCGGATGAAATGCATGAATGTGTGTGTCTCTCGTGTGTCTATAGTAATACACAGTACACAGTAATATAAGCACGCACATGTGTGCATGCTTGTATTATATTACTATACTGTACTTGTGTCCCCAGAAGAAGTAGAATTTGAGAAAGACATTTTGAGGACAATTGTCCTGGTCATGACACCCGGCCGATTTACAACCCAAAAATGTTGATGTCCTAGCAAGTATAGTAGTATAGTAAGTATAGTAAAAGTGTGTGTGTGTGTGTGTGTGTGTGTGTGTGTGTGTGTGTGTGTGTGTGTGTGTGTGTGTGTGTGTGTGTGTGTGTGTGTGTGTGTGTGTGTGTGTGTGTGTGTGTGTGTATTCATGTGTTTCTTGTAAATGCATGGTCTCATCCTTACATGAGTCACATTGGGAGATTTGCTGAGTGTAACAGATTATGTTGTATCGTGTTTGTTGATTCTTTTTTGTTCTGATTCAATACAGAGTCACATGATTCCCGTCACATGAGAATGACACAGTGTGCCGATTGTTACAGTGTGTGTGTGTGTGTGTGTGTGTGTGTGTGTGTGTGTGTGTGTGTGTGTGTGTGTGTGTGTGTGTGTGTGTGTGTGTGTGTGTGTGTGTGTGTGCGCGCGCGTCCATGACCCCTCCTCCACCTCGAAGTATCAATCAGTCTGGACTGTCCTTCAACTCCCCCTTTCTTTCTGATGGAAGACCAGTGTTCAGTCACTATCAGATTGTTGCTTCTGAATTAAACCACATACACACACACACACACACACACACACACACACACACACACACACACACACACACACACACACACACACACACACACACACACACACACACACACACACACACACACACACACACACACACACACACACACACACACACACACACACACACACACACACACACACACACACTTTCAAACGCTGCCGTCCTTCACTCTATCTCAGTGATTCTCTACCTTTTTAATTTTAATGATTTTTATCTCTTTCATCCACTCACTCCTCTCTCCATACATTCATAGCTCTCTCTCTGACTCAAACATATGCGCACACGCACAGAAACAGTTACACACAGTCATATATGCATTGGTAGTAAGCATAGTAAATTTAACTACATCTATAATTAGTTTTCAGATCTGTCCCTCATGTAAACAATGGGCTTCGCTCTCTCTACATCTCTCTCTCTCTCTCTCTCTCTCTCGCTCTCTCTCTCTCTGAACCAAATGGGAAGCACTTGACCGAGATTATAGAGTTCTTAAACAGAAAAACAACTCCTTGTTCAAACACTGCTTTCCATCAGCCACCCCCCCCCCGTCCCCGTCCCCCCTCCCTCTCTTTGAGCACATGCTCAAGTCAAAACAAAATGCTAACTCACAGGAAAACCAAAAAGATCTCCAATAGGAATGAGCGGGAGTTCCCCACAACACATCAAGGGAGAGAGCGATGGAGGAGGCGTAGGGAGCGAGGAAGAAATGGATGGAGGGGGTGGGTGGCAGAGAGAATGAGAGAGGGAGGGGGAGAGAGAGATGGAGGGGGAGAGAGAGAGAGAGAGAGAGAGCATGGAGGGTTTAGTACCATTCATGACTTACACAGGACCATTATATAACATTATACAATACTGACTGAGTGTGTGATTGTGTTAGTTAAAACAAACACACACACACACACACACACACACACACACACACACACACACACACACACACACACACACACACACACACACACACACACACACACACACACACACACACACACACACACACACACACACACACACACACACACACACACATCTGTAAAGAATGAAATGATTGAGATGTTTTCCATACCGTGAAATCGTGGACAACCATAGTTTTTTTTTCTCTCTCGCATAAGTAAAATACATTTAAATAACAGCAGTATGAAAATATATCCTTACCATGCCCTGGTAAAATAAGTATGTATGCAGCGCGCAAACAACTGTCTCAAACAACTGAAAATGGAACCGGACCCTGGACAAATCACATGTCAGCGCTCAGAACTGTTGTTGGTGGGAACTATGGGGTGGAATATATTTTTATACTGCAAAAAAAGAAAACCACGGGGGAAAACCAAGGAGAAGTGAAACATACAATCAAGAGACAAATAAGAAACCTCAGCATACAGAAAAAGAGAAGAAAAAAAGAGAAAGAGAAAGAGAGAGACAGTTACTTAGTTCCGGGATGAGGAACAATGTGGAAGGGGCAGAAATTTGCAGAAAGTTGCCACAACTGCGATGGAGAACAGGAGGATGGAGAGATGGTGATTTTAATTCTTTAATAGAATATAAAGAATTAGATGCTTACATAGATATGTAAGCATCTCGCTTTCCACAGGGTCCTAAAGACAATGATACAATGTATACACATTTAGAGAGATGAGAGGAGAGGAACAGAAAAGGATAAAACAAGAACCCCCCACGCAACACGCACACAGCTAGAGAGTGAGGTCACACTCCCCTCTTGTCCCTTGTACACATATTAGATAATGTGCGTGTGTGCATGCATGTGTGTGCAAGAGAAAGGGACAGAGAGAGAGAGAGAGAGAGAGAGCGAAAACTGAATGGAAATCACACCTGTATATTTCCACATTCCTGTCTGGTCATATTATCGTTTATGCATAGTTAACTTACACTGTCTGCTACAGTATGTGAAGCTCTCTCTCCCTTTGTCTCTCTCTCTCTCTCCCTCTCTCTCAGAGCAGGGTGACTTTAGGACAAACTGGTCACAAGGGACCCAAGTCCAACAAAGAACCCCATAATATACAGTCTGAGTCAGGGCAATACAATGTCATGGCAACCTACAAAAGAGATGGAGGGATAGAGAGAAGGAGAGAGAGAGAGAGAGACAGTGTACGACCACAGTAAAAGTGGACCTGCGCTCGCTGACGGAGGTATAAATATTGAGTCAGCCGACGTCTCTCTTATCACAGTAACATTTCCTGGAAAACGTTCCCTCTGAAAAACAGTAGAAAACCAACACTGGTGTGTGGATATGGTCGACCAAGAATAGAACGTCGTAATTTCCAGCATCTGGGAACTTGTGGAAGTTCAAGATGAGTCAACATTCCAGAAATCCTCCCCAAAGAATAAAGCAAGGCTGAATCTGTTGACAAATAAAACTTAAGAAAAATCTGACAATCTTGCGCAGAATTTCTACCCCCTTACAAAAGGGGTTGATGATAGCTGTGTCATTATCAGAGTGCCTGTTTTACTTTTCAGACGCTATATTGTTGATGTCGGGCTGTGACTCGGGCAGAAACCAGAGTTGTGTGATTTTCAGAGAGCAACAACATAATGTGACTAAAGTATAAATGAGATTTAAGCCACAAACATGTGACGGGTGACAGAGATGTGTTTCAAACATTAACAGATGGTTTTATAGGTGAGAGTATGTGATGTGATGGTGTTAAGGATGGTGTCTTGCAGACAGACAGTGTTTGTTAAATGGACCCCAGAGACATGGCCAGTGAGTCAGTCCCTGATGATTGTGACTGCAGCCCCAACATTAGAGTCAGCATGAAAACATACATGTCCTCACAACTATATGAACACAATGTCCTCACAGACAGCAACCAGGATAATAAAGTGACTTGTTTCGCCGAAGCAAAATAACTCGGAGGGAGGGGGACAAATATGCATGAGGGAGGGAGGGAGAGAGAAAAGTGAACAGTTGAGAAAATAAAGGAAAAGAGATGAACTACACAGAGTAGTGAAGCTGGAATGGAAGGGAACTCGTTCAAAAACGAAAGAGGAAGTTAAGGAATGAAGTCAGCGGAAAATATGAAAGGAAGCTAAGGAATGAAGTCAGTGGAAAAAAATTACAAGAAGTACAAAAAACAGGAGTAAAGATTAAAACAGAGGGGAAAAATTCAGAGGGGAACTAGAAAAGTGTGCTTAGGTCTCTGTCAGGCTGTGTTGGCAACCCAGGACCTGCAGAGCTTGGAAGTCAGTCATATTCAATTAGAATGGAATATGAAAAATATAATATATTTTGATTACATGACTCCAGAGATAATATGTACTGATTTGCGTGAGTTTTGGACAACATTTGTAGGAATACACATGGTGGAAAATGTAGCCTAGGCCAAGGAATCCAGGGTGAAAGATTTTTTTTTGTAAACCCCATGGTTCAAAAGTTAAACGTCAAAACGTGAAGTGGGCTGTTCTAGCTCCACCATGAGGCTGATCATATGGAACATTTGGGGTGGTGAATGGTGATTCAGACAGACATAACGGACGGACGGACAGCCAGGAGTAAAAATATAGTCTTCGGCCTTCAAGACAAAATAAAATAACAAGAGAAAGTGAAAGGTACTAAGTGTGCAGGTGGAGGGTTAACTATCTGCTACTGAGCACACGCACGCGCGCACACACACACACACACACACACACACACACACACACACACACACACACACACACACACACACACACACACACACACACACACACACACACACACACACACACACACACACACACACACACACACACACACACACACACACACACACACACACACACACACACAGTGGCCAAGGACAAGTCACATACACAACTGTTTCCACAGCAAACACAACCTTTGGACGGTGGAGGCAGAAGCTCAAACAAAGATTACACACACACGCGCGTTTCACTGCTAATGGACAAACGAACACAGTCACACACACACACACACACACACACGGATCAAGGCATCACATGGAAAATGTTCCAAAGGCTGCCCAAAGTGTCCACCCCTGAATGAACCTTGATTTAAATGACAAAACCAAGCGGACCGCTCTGACCTGGAATCAGCCAAACCTAAATAATGTGCTCCCTGCTCCGTCTCTCCCTGAACTGCAGAGTACCTGCACTGACAAATCCTGAAACTTAATTTAACTCCGAGTGTACAAATGTGACCAAATCCATTTGATTACATTCGGACACTCTCTGAGTTACTTGTAACTAACACTGAGGATTTGACAGTGTGAGGATCTAATATAATATTTAAAGTACCCAACATCACAGACGATCGTTGCTTTTGAATGGCCAATTCATCTTGAAAACACCTTTCTGGGAATAATTCTGAAGACGTAACACCTGTGCTTAGGTCTAATTTATGTCCTGGAATTACCCAATTCAAACTTTTATAAAGCTGATTGGTGTTCTTAGAGGGTCATGGAGTTTACACGGAGACCATCAAGGACGCGAGGGAAATGTTGCATTCAGGTTTAATCAAAATCTTGGAACCCTTAATCTCTCTGTGCATTAAACCTCATCAGTTACCCTGTGATAAGCCTGAACAATGGACCCATGCATACATACAGCACCTTAGAAATGCACCACAGAGTCTGCTGTGATTATAAACGCCCAGTGTATGTGTCAAAGTGTCCCTGAGCAATACATTTACATGATCGCTTCATTAATTTTCAACCTTATCTTCATAGAATGTGTCCTCACTAATGCTCATTATAGGATGTCACCCTTTTCCGTCTACTCACTCTGCATCTCATTGTTGTGCTGTGGACAGTTCAGAAACCTGCCTACCAATGACATCATCGATGGGGGTTCCAAGCAATTAGAAACCACAGCCTTTCTCTTCCTGCACAGTTAGCATGCTGAAATCCATTGCCATCGCATTAATAAAAAACACAATAAAAAGTTGGAAATTGCAGTACCAAACCTGCCAGCCACTGATGTCAATGAGCATTAGTGAGGACCTATTATATGAAGCTAGGTTGAGGGTTGATAGTATGAATGCTCAAAACTCAGAATGTTGGCGCTCCAATCATAAATTAGCCGTTCTTAAGAGTTATGGGTTAACATGTATAAAGTGATCCGTATATTGAGTGATATGTTAAAGGAATCTAGACAGGAAAGAAGGACAGGTGACAGCACTCTGACGCGATGGTGCTCCGTATGCAGGTAGATAGCCTGTTTCTTCCCCAGCACAGCTGCTAAATGCTACAGGTAGCTAACAGCCTACTGCTAATGCTCCTGGCAACCTTGCAAAACATGATTCCTTCTTCATAACGCAATGAATCTCTCAAGCTGTTGACAGATTTTCTCTCTTTTGAACTCGATCATAAGGTGCCGATGTAATGTACATTTTTCCCCTCTGTGCTTTCCCTGGCACAGGCCGGGATGCAGAGCCTGAAGGTAGGTCACATCTGCTTGAGGCGATTACTTGTATCACCTGATGGGTAAATCAAAGTAGGCTATTCTATGTTGGACGGTTGGATGTGTCGTGGTGGAAAAAGCATTCGTTTCAAATCTGTAAGATAGCCGAGTAACGACTGGCACGTATTATGAAGACACAGCATTTTTGGTGTTGTTGTTGTTCATTACTTATAACTTGTCCGTGTGGGAAAAGTAAATTTGTCTTCCACCTGTCAGATAAAAAAAACGCTTTTTATCTAGGATAAGTAAATGCATAGAAAAAAAACATCACATATGTGCGAATGTACTGTGAAAAGAATACCCCAAAGGAAAGGAGTAAGGACAGCAGCTTACATAGATTATGTTCATCTGAACGCTTGTTGCTGACGGGAGCTGCACTGCATGAAATCAGAGGAACAAAGAGTTGAATCATTAAGGCGAAGGCCATTGTACTTGTCCTCCTTTTATATTAGCGGACTCCGGATGTGCTGAACATTTTGAATGATATTTCTAATTAATTAATTATTTCAGTGTCCTACCTATTCTGAAGAAAACCCAGAGACTGACAAGTTAGCCACTGTACTGGCAGTATACAGGCATCAATGCAGCATGGTCCAAGTCTATTCTCTGTATACAGGCATCAATGCGGCATGGTCCAGGTCTATTCTCAGTATACAGGCATCAATGCAGCATGGTCCAAGTCTATTCTCTGTACAGGCATCAATGCGGCATGGTCCAAGTCTATTCTCTGTATACACAGGCATCAATGCAGCATGGTCCAAGTCTATTATCTGACAGGCATCAATGCGGCATGGTCCAAGTCTATTCTCTGTACAGGCATCAATGCAGCATCTCTGTACAGGCATCAATGCAGCATGGTCCAAGTCTATTCTCTGTATACAGGCTGTATATAGGCATCAATGCAGCATGGTCCAATTCTATTCTCTTTATACAGGCTGTATACAGGCATCAATGCAACATGGTCCAAGTCTATTCTCTGTATACAGGCATCAATGCAACATGGTCCAAGTCTATTATCTTTATACAGTACATGCATCAATGCAGCATGGTCCAAGTCTATGAATTCACTGTATAGTGGTTGTATACATGCATAAATGCAGCAGGGTCCAAGTCTATTCTCAGTATACAGGCATCAATGCAGCATGGTCCAAGTCTATGGTCCAAGTCTATGAATTCACTGTATAGTGGTTGTATACATGCATCAATGCAGCATGGTCCAAGTCTATTCACTGTATAGTGGTTGTATACATGCATCAATGCAGCATGGTCCACGTCTATTCACTGTATAGTGGTTGTATACATGCATCAATGCAGCATGGTCCAAGTCTATTCACTGTGCAGCATGGTCCACATCTATTCTGTGTTTGGGATTTCAATAATTTGGATCTGATCACTACAATCAGTGCTTTCATCGCACATTACATGAACAAAATAAGAACATAATTAAAGATGAAATCATAGTCTTGCCACCTGCTTTTTCTTCCGTCTTGTTTTTCTATTTCTTGCCCTCCATTCTTTACCAGGCAGACGGCTGCCTTTCATTCGTGGAATGATTACTCTATCTATCTATCTATCTATTTGAACAGCAGCACATCACACGTCTGAGTGACTGTCCTGAATTAACACACACGCATACATAAACACACACACCCACACATGTGTATTACTATACTTGTGTCCGGACATCAACATTTTAGGATGACAATTTTATGTATGTTATTTTTACAATTTCTTGACATTTTCATCCCTAACCCGAAAGCCGACTATATAGCAGATCTACAAGCTCACAATGTGTCACGCTGCGACGCGTTGTGAGTTTGTAGATTACCCATTTTCAGTGAACGACACTAGTGTGCAACTAAATATAAATCACGCATAACTCCAACCCTAAACCTAACCTAACGTTTTTAACCATAAAACAACCATTAATTTGTGAGGACCAGGGAAATTATCCTCACAATGTCACTTTCTCAAACTCCACTATACTAATAGTATAGTAATAGTATAGTAATAAGTACACACACACACACACACACCCCCACGGGGAAAAGCAGGGAGAGAGAAAGCTATTTACCGAGACAGCTAAATGGCTCCTTATATTTCCCACTCATCGTTCTTTAGCACAATATCCATCAAACGTGTGTGTGTGTGTGTGTGTGTGTGTGTGTGTGTGTGTGTGTGTGTGTGTGTGTGTGTGTGTGTGTGTGTGTGTGTGTGTGTGTGCGCGCGTATATGTCACACTGATGAACTGAAGGGCATCTGGGGTGAAATAAATGAAGCTTGCCGCTTTGGCAGACGGCAGACATTGTACTCTTGGGAAGTGCTGTAAAGCGTGCCGTCCTGCTGTAAAGCGTGGCGTCTTGCAAATTGCCCCATAAAATAGGAAAAAGACAGGTTGATCTGGGTAGATGTGGGGCATTTATTTTCTCCTCAGGTTTGTAATGTAAGGACATAAAGAAGAGAGTAAAAATTAAAGTACTAAGAAAGTGACCTACAGTATAAGTATAGTCTTGGCTTGTCTGGGCTCGTCCCGGTTTGAAGCTGGGGGTGTCGAGTCCCAACAGAAATCAGTAAGAAGAACCACCAAATTGTCCCGGGTTTCACCAATTTAGGCATTTAGCAGACGCTATTATCCAGAGACTTACAATAAGCAAGGTAAACATAGGATGCAGAGAGACAGTGCAGTGCCTCAAAATACAACAGAATCCCAGGTAAACCAAGAACCTAGCATCTGTCAACAATATACTATTGAAATAACACACATACATTGAAACGACAGTATAGGATTCCAGGTAAATAATGAACCTAGCATCTATTTAAATAACAGAACCCTACCATGAACTCTAGCGCCCCTATTCTGGGCATGTCGGTCATATAATAGGTGAACATTCAGGGGAAATATAGGCAAACATTCTGTGTGAGCTTGTAGATCGGCTATTTTCGGCATAGAGATTTGGTGAAGAGGGGAAAAAAGGAGTGGGTATAGTGCAGACCCCTGACCAACTGATATATGCAGGGTTTAAGTGGTTAAAATAATATCCATATAGAGGACGTTTATCATGTTCTGTTCTGTTGAAACTGGGTGCAGTCATGGTGTGCTAAGTGCTAAAATAACAGTCCGGATGAAAGTGCCTATGGTGCGCATACACTCCATGTTGTACACTCTCAGAGTGAAATTAACACTCAGTATTTTACAGTGTAATTCTTGCATGGCATGTGGGTACATAACAGACCAGGTGCACCTCATTGTCCCAACGGGCAAAATCGGTGTCCTCTCTCTGTACGCCCACCTGATGCCCCACCCGCAGTCCGCCCCCGACCCCACCCATACCACACACTGCAAAATCCTGACTGGAAATGAATAGATAAGACAGACCTTTAGGGTAATTCAGTAATCATAGCAGCACTGTAATAAGGATGAAGCAAAGATACAGGTAAAGCCCAATTTATGCTTAGTTGTGCATCGTGTCTCGTGCCGAAAATAGCAGATCTACAAGCTCAGCACACATTGCATTTGCAGTGGGACACATGGTGAGCTTGTAGATCTGTTATTTTTGGTGTGAGACACCGGCACACAAGTACATACTGTATACAGTAAATCAGGTGTAAGGGGCAGTTTAGTTGACTAAAAAAAAAACATTATTTAGTCAACTAAAACTAGACAAAAAGTTCAGATGACAAAAATATGACTAAAACTAAATGGAATTTGATTCCAAAGATTATGACTAAAACTAAATCAACATTTGCAGTGAAAATTAACAATGGTAGCAGACAGTGCTACCGTCGGTGCATGAAGGCATTATAAGTACAGTGATGGAGTACATTTTCCAGAACTAACCAAACACGTCTAATGGAGCGCTGTGTGTAATCACTCAGCCAGACGTGGCCATTAGGCCTCCGTGACAACAACAACAACAGGATAATGAAGGCAACTCTTTGACACCTGGTCAAATAAAGCGGCATGAGGGCTGTGCCTAGATACAACCCGTCCTGAACTAACTCCACCAGACAGACACCAGACCCAAGTAGCTTCAATAGTTTGTTTAATAGCATACAATAGGTGTCGGATGGGTGGGGTTTGCCGCACAGCAGACACATACAATGACAGCCAGTGGTTAGACATTTACGCCATGGTGCATGTAATTTGTACTTTTCTGTGGTTGAAACAATTATAATACCGCAATTGTGCTCATGTCTAGGAACACCACTATAGTACAACAGTTTAAACCAAATACTAAGAGCCAGTGGCGGAAAGTAACTGAGTACATTTACTTAAATACTGTATTTTAACTGTAATTTTGAGGTGTTTGTACTTTACATGAGTATTTCCAATTTCCAATACTTTTACTTCTACTCCACTACATCTCGGATCCAAATATTGTACTTTTACTCCACTACATTTATTTGAAAACTTAGTTACTAGTTACTTTGTGTATTTTGATTATTAGCACAAAACATACATTAACCACTTCAAGTTCAGCCCTATATACTTTTCGACCATTTGAAAATAGCCGATCTACAAGCACACAATGTGTCGCGATGCGACACATTGTGTGCTTGTAGATCTGCTATTTTCAAAAGATTTTTATACATATGAAAACTTGAAAATGGGACATTCTGCCTAATGAGTACTATTACTTTTGGTACTTTAAAGGGGAATACCACTCATTTTCAACATTGAACTATGTCTTTAATACACCTTACAGCTGTTACAGCTGTTGTGTGGAAATAAGAAAAAAGCCCCCCCCCCCCTTCTATGTTGCCTAGAACGGTGTACTTTTGGCTGAGGGGCCAAAAGTACACCGTGCGTATGACCGTATGTCACTGATCACATGACCTCAATCAATTATCCAGTTCTAGGCAACATAGAAGGGGGGGGGGGGCTTTTTTCTTATTTCCACACAACAGCTCTAAGGTGTATTAACACATTGACTGCCAGAGTATTTTCATAATATACTCACCCAGGGCCAGCGATTTTCGTGTTTTATAACCTTTTCAACCGGTCACAGACATTTTATATCCATTATAATCCGTGATCGGATCGTGTCTGTAAACAAAGACGATGTCCCGAAACCTAGAGGGAAAAGGGGATAACTGTTCGTCGTCCAGATGAAAAGAAAAATATAACCAGAGCTTTCCGTTCGTACCCACACCGTGTGAAAACTATGATGTCTGGCCAAAACCATTGCAAAACCAGTTAGTCAATGTGTTAAAGACATACCAATGTTGTTCAATGTTGAAAATGAGTGGTATTCCCCTTTAAGTACATTTTGAATTCCGGACTTTTATTCGTAACAGAGTATTTCTAAATTGCAGTATTGACACTTTTACATAAGTAAAACATTTGAGTACACCACTGCTGAGAGTTATGCCTGCTTCATACCTGGCTGGTTTGCATGCCATGTCGCGCACCAAAAATAGACGATCTACAGGCTCACAGCTTGTCGCGCTGTGAGCTTGTAGATCGGTTATTTTCGGTGCCCGACACTGGCACACAACCGAGTATAAACCTGGCGTTAGGCCACTCATTCATCAGCATTGTGATCAGGCCAGGGTGAAACAAAAACCTGAATATAAATGAGGCACAATCTAAATCTTGGGCATTAATGGGAGTTGTGTAAGAAACTGATAAATCACATCGTTGACTCATCGAAAAAGGTCAAGAACATGGACAGAACAAAATGTACTGGAAGCTCTTCTTTTGCCCTTGTGTGGTGTTTGTTGTGTTGAACGTACCTCTTGTGTGTTTTGTGTATTTGTGTAGCGTTTGTGTATCGAATTGAATGTACCGCGCCTGTTTGTCATTCAGTCTGAGTGGAACCTAAGTCACAATTCCCACATGTGGACAATAAAGTTTGACTTTTAAACAATGCCCCTGTGCACAATAAAGTTTGACTTCTAAACAATGCCCCTGATATTTACTGTTTATTTCCACTGTTTTGTCCAAGACAGTCCACACAGTCTGCAGAAAGTGTTTTTTTTACCAAAGAAATACCAGTTCTAGAAAACAGTGGTCCTCAGGGGTCCTTTAAGGGATTCCCTTGTAAACTAAGCCATTGGTTCTCAAAGTGGGGTCCGGGGACCCCCAGGGGTACTTGAGGGGGTTCCAGGGGGTCCCCAGCTAAATGATGGATAGGAACCAAATGGACCCTTATGGGTCTGTAACTCTGAAAGCGTACAAATGGAACCAAATGGACCCTGACGGGTCCATTTGGTTCCATTTGTACACTCTCAGAGTTAAATTGACATTGATTTTACAATATAAATTGGGGTCCCAGAGATGGAAATGCCATTAAATGGGGTCCGCAGCCTAAATGCATGTCAAACTGGGGGTCCTTGACATTAAAATGGTTGAGAATCACTGCTAGAGCCGTAAAATTCTTCTCTTATGGGGGTTCCTGGCTTATCTTTTCAAATGGGGGTCCGCAGGCTATTAAGTGTCAATTTGGGGGTCCTTGACATGAAAAAGTTTGAGAACCACTGAACTAAGCAACAGTTAAACCACCCTATTTTATTCTTTGGCTATTCGAAAAATAGCTGATCTACAAGCTCACAACATGTCGCAATGCAACGCAATGTGAACTTGTAGATCGGCAATTGTTCAAACATTTTGAAAATCCTCTCTTACGGGGTCCCTGGCTGGCACAAAATCCTTTCAGATGAGAGTCCATGGCCAGATATACGTACATATCAATTTGGGGGTCCATGACATAAACATGTTTGAGAAAGACATTTTAAACTATTGGGACTATGAACAATTCCTCCTCAATCAGTTCTAGAGCAAACAAATACTGAACAACTATTTTCACATTTATCGTTCCAACTTCCAAGTGAAGTATGGTTCCACCAAGTTCAGGCTATGTGCCACTCGGGGGCTCAATGTAATACAAACTATGAGGACAGTTTAAACATGCAGACCTTGAGCAGTGGCTTTCATACCCTCTGTGCCCACGGGCAAAGCACGCCAATGTGCAAACAATCTCAAGGCACACACCTGTGTTCATGGCAAAAAAGATTCTCATGGTATGTCGCGACAAGCTTGTACATGGCCTATTTTTGCTATTTTGTTTTAATGTGTGTACATTTGTTTAAAATAATAAATAAATGCATGCATACCGAGATAAATAACATTTCACCTATAATGACATGCCCAACATTGGGATGCCATGTAGAAAGTGGTTAGAATACATATATTTTTAGGGTACTGAATTTGTTGTAGTACAGCAGATGCGACGCGTTTTGAGCTGCAACTTTTGCCATTTTGGAATTCGAATCCTGAAAAGTAAGTCCGTTTTGGACACATGAGGTAAGGTTTCCACCCGACAGAGACGATATACTTAAGTCACGGTTACCAATAGTTTGAGAACAGCAGACATGTTCTATGCAGTGAGTGACTCATTCATCTTGACTGATGCGTTCAGTTGGTCTCGTTCAAACATTGTTCACAACACCGACGTGCAGAGACGGGACGTTTGTTGTTGCTGAATAATGTCTGGTAAACTAAACTATATTCAGCACAACAGTGATTTCAGCCCACACACCAAGCAAGCAACTACAAAAACTGTGCAACCTACACACACACACATTTTTTTTTATTGCTATACTCGTGAGGACATCAGCAATATATACGATGGCGAATTAATGAATGCCATTTAGTTTTGTGTAGTTTTTTTGGGTGTGGCACCCGGTGTGCAACTATAAATTAAAACAGGCATAACTTCAACCATAACCCCTAAAACTAACCTCTAAATGTCTAATCCTAACCTGAGGCTTAGCCTAACTCCTACGCCTGACTCCAAAAATCTTTTACCCATAAAAACAACCATTTGTCTTTTGAGGACCAGGGGAATCCTCCTCACAATGTCTATTTCCCAAATTCTACTATATTTATGGAGACATGTTGCCCTCACAAGTATAGTAATACAAGTGCACGCACGCACACACGCACAGCAAGGTGAATACAATAACAAAGACGTAGCCATTATAGACTTTACGGTTCCACCCAGGAGGGTCGTTTCCTGGTATGATGTTTACTCAGGCTGTGATTGGAGTGTTATTTGGTCTTTCATCGTCCAATCGAAGGAAGGAATGTCAGGGGATGGAATGACACCTGGCCTTGTAATTGGTCTAGGTGGGTGTCCCATGCAGCAACAGATGGTTCTGTTTAGAAAGGCTATTGGCAGTGAATGCCCATGCATGCACACACAGCCGCACATTTTGTCCTTGCAAGATAATTTCTTTAACTTATATTCATACCTGGATCACTCTCAATCCTAACTAAACATGCTTTTACCCTAACCCCCAACTCTACAACTAATGGTTGTTGAATGACACTTAAGTGCAATAAGAGAAAGACAGAGAGGGGGGGGGTATAGAGAGCAACAAGGAGGGAGAAAGAGAGAGAAAGTGGTTCTAAGTGGTTCTCCTTCTACAGCACAGCCACCAAGGATTGGAATAGTCTAACCCCATCCCTCAAAAAATGCAGTTCGCTGGGCCCATTCAAAACAGCCCTAAAAACTCATCTTTCTGGAGGCCAAAAGAGGAGCTAGTACCAGTATCCCTGTAGACAGACGACCCCCCCTTTTTTTGTATTTTTTTTTTTTTTCATGCTTTTTTTGTACATAGTGGTATTTTTTCTCTGTATTTGTATGTTGATTTTTGAACTGTTTGGTTGCTACTATATATGTCTATGAAATTAATTCAAGGACCCCAACGGAAACAAGTCTGCAAGGACTTTTTTGACAAAAGTATTATAAATGTAACTGTGTTGTTTTACATTCTTTTGCCTAATAAAAGAAAAAAAAAATTCATGTCAAGGACCCCCAATGAAATGAATATGTATTTGGCCACAATTCCCCATCTGAACATATTTTGTGCCAGGAACCCCCATACAAAATTTGTGTTAAAATGTTTCAAACATTTTGGCACTTTTTTTTAATAGCAGATCTACAAGCTCACAACATATCATGATGCAACACATTGTGAGCTTGTAGATCAGCTATTTTCAAATAGCCTATGTATAAAGGGTTAAAGTGGCTAAACTGAATTTGATGCTGTATTTTAACTCATTTTGCTTGGGATCCCCTGGAAGCCCCGCTCAAGGACCCCTGGGAACCACTGGAATAGAGAGAGCAATAGAGAGAAGGGTATAAAGACAGGAGATTAGAATAGAAAGAGAAAAAGAAAGAAAGAAAGAGAGACGGAGAGAAGGGAATAGAGCATGGCAGACAGACATAATGAAGGAAACAGGAAGAGAGTAAAGGTCAAAGGTCATATAATGGAGACCATTGAGAACATACAGTGAAGAAAACATGCTAGGTGGGACACACACACACACACACACACACACACACACACACACACACACACACACACACACACACACACACACACACACACACACACACACACACACACACACACACACACACACACACACGTAAAACTAAGGCATGTAGGCCACGTGCACGGCACGGACGTGTAGAGGCGTGTGCACATGTGTGTGTGTGTGTGTGTGTGTATGTGTTTTGTGTGTTCATGTAGGTGGGGGGGAACACTCTCTCTAGCAATGACCCTTTGCACCCTTTCACCTCTGACCTCTGTGGGCGCTGGGTCTGTGCCCTCTTCCCGTTCTAAATCACTACAACATGTAGAACAAGGTAGAGAGAGAGGGGGAGAGAGAGAGAGAACTCTGTGATCTTCTCCTCTCTCATCCTTTGTTCAAAGTTACACAATATGATTTAGGGTTTAACTTATTAAAAAGTTTAAGTGACTTTGGTTTTCATGAGGACAAAAGCACCTATTTTAGTGTCAGGACATAAAGGGTAGATGTGGGCCTAATTTTAGTAACTTGGGTGTAACAGCGATACAGCGAGCGCATGGCAGAAGAGGTTAGCAGGACTTATGGGCCCGCTATACTGGTTTCGCACCACTTAGAGCACACACACTTTTTTTACAGCTCGAGACCCAAAGGAGAAATGTTGTGTCTGCCCGCCGGGACCCAAACGTACAAAAATACACTATGAATGAACCACTTAAACCCTGTTTCAATAATAGTAACAAAAAATAGCCGATGTACATGCTCACAATTACAGCCATGTCACTACACAGTTCTTTGCTTTCTTTTTTTTTTATGAACTCCATAGTTTATACTTTTGCTATTCAAAAATAGCAGATCTACAAGCTTGTAGCGCGGTACTCGTGCCGCGCTACAAGCTTGTAGATCTGCTGTTTTTGAAAAATCTTAAAAATGTGAGCATTTTTTTTAAGGCGAACATTTTTAACAAATCTTTGCTTCTGGGGGTCCCTGGCACAACACATTTTTAGGTGGGGGTCCGCGGCCACATACATATCAATTTGGGGGTCCTTTGCATGAAAAAGTTTGAGGACGACTGTAGTAGAGGACAGAATGAAATGCATGTGGCTGCAAAGTGTCCACGTTCATCAGTGTTCAAACACCAGAGGAGTTTTCAAGGGTGCCCATCAGGCCAGGAGAGAAAAGAAACTGCTTACAACATTGTAGACAAGAACAAACAGCAAGAACTAGTCCCATGAGAGGTTAAGCAGGGAGATATGACCGCCTAGCTTAGCTGGTTCTCAAAGTGGGGTCCAGGGACCCCCAGGTGTCTTTGAGGGGGTTCCAGGGGGTCCCCAGCAAAATGAGGAACAGTTTAAACACATAAGCCTATTATATTTTTCAGCTACATGTATACAAAAATAGCCAGTCTACAAGCTCACATGCCAGCTTGTAGATCGGTTAATTTTGAAATCTTGGAAAGGTTGTCAACACAAATCTTCTCTTGATAAACGGCAGTAAATCTTTTTCAAATGGGGGTCTGTGGCCTAATACGTATCAATTTAGGGGTCCTTGCCATGAAAATGTTGGAGAAGCACTGCCCTAGCTTACAACAGTGTGTGTCCACTATCTAGTGCACTTTGTGCAGAATGCAAAAGTAGCTTCCTTGTGAGAGGACCACAATGGAAATAAGTCTTAGGACTTTTTGTTTATCCTCGAACTGCTGTCACCTTCAACAGCTAATACATCATACACACTGGTATGCAGAATAATAAACTAAATTTGGACACATGCAGAAGTGTTTTGGGTACAGCTTGGTCCCGTGACAGTACGCAACTGAGTTCTTTGTAGCTGTGCTTTCTCCCGATTTCCTCCAACCTGAATGTTTAATGTACTTCTCCCATGAGCTCATGTATTAAACTTCAATCTTAAAATGTGAAGTGTGTGTCTCCGACTCTGTTTTCCTCAACAATTACTGATTGATACAGCATTCCTTGACCTACTGTAGCCTACTACAGTACACATTGGTTTGCTGTGCACAACAATAAGCTACATTTGGACATTGCAACCTTGCCGTTACAGGCAGAGTTAGAACAGGGAAAGAGAGGATAGAATATTCCATCAATCGTAAACTTATTTGCAAAAATACATCAGCACATTTCCTTCACACTTGACAAGGTGTGCTCCGGCTCGCAGTGACATGGCATATGATAGCTCAGTGGTTCTTAAAGTGGGGTCCGGGGACCCCCAGATGTCCTTGAGGGGGTTCAAGAGGGTCCCCAGCGAAATTAGGAACAGTTTACTTGAAAACACTAATACATTATGTTTTCTCGTCTATTCGAGAAGAGCCGATCTACAGGCTCACAACGTGTCTCGCTGCAACGCACTGGGGGATTGAAGATCAGATTTCTTTTTTCAAGAGTCTTGACATGTTAAGGTGGCTCTCCATCAAACAGACTACAACAGATTACTACTGACTGGCAGTCAAATAAAGTCGGGAGATCAGTCGATTGGAAGGTGTGAAAAAAAAAGTAGCTGAATGCACCTGAGAGCCGACACCGACAGACGGCTACTATGGTGCTAAAAATAGCCTATGGCTTGAGGTTTTTTTCAACAACAAGCCCGCTGCTATCCGACGGTCGAAAGCCGACCGAGCATGCTCGGTTGATGCTCGATTCGACGCTCAACAGCAGATTTTCGGCAACAGACACTTTCCAGGGCTGCTTACCGCTGCCGATGTTGTTGGAGAGCTACCTTTATTAAAAAATCTTCTCCTATGGGGGTCCCCCTGGCACCAACTCTTTTCAGATGGGGGTCCGCAGCCAAGCACATTTATTTTATTTTTTAAATAGCCCAGGTATATAGATTCAAAGTGGTTAAACTGATTTTGATTTTATATTAAATATATGAACTATTTTTGCACCCCCCACAAGGGTCCTTTGGGGTCCCTGGTCCCCTCTTTGAGAACCACTGGGATAGATTACCTGCTCATCTGCTCTACATTCCAGACCCACACTCAAACCCGTTCTGTAGTGTAACTGTACCTGCTGCCTGCTGGCCTAATTATACAGGTGACATGAATTCACGGTTAAGCCCATATAGAATATGAGTGGTAAAGTATAGGCTAGCTAGCAGTCATTGGCTAGGTGTGTTTACTAAATTGTACCTTTTGTCACTAGAACTTATAGATAAAACGCTACCGGACCAGTTTTCCCAATGCACTAATATTGAGTCAGGAAATCCCTACACCCACAGACTCACCCACACACACACACACAAACTGTACATCATGTTGTTTATGTGTAATGTAACTCACCAAATTAAACTTTTCACTGCTGTTGCTCTGGTGAAGGTTACAAATGTTTAGTTTAATTCTCTTCCATTTCAAATACAGCAGCCCACAGGAGATCCAACTCAAAGAATTTGGAAGAGCCTGCCATGTAGCTACATCCATCATCAAGTTCCAACCAAAAATGGTAATAGCTGCTACCTTTACCAATGCCAAATGTACAGTAGAACAGTGGTTCTCACCCCAGGGGTCCTTGAGGGTGCTCCAGGGGGTCCCCAGCTAAATAAGGAACGATTTAAACAATTCAACCCTATTTTATACTTTGGCTATTCGAAAGTAGCCGACCTGCAACCTCACAACATGTCGCGACACCTTATGAGGTTCTAGGTCTGCTCTGCTGTTTTCGAAAAAAACATTTTTTTTGAATAATTGTGAACAATTTTAACAACACGAATCTCCTTACGTGGGTCCCTGGCACAAAATCCTTTCAAATGGGGGTCCGCGGCCAAATTCATATCAATTTGGGGGTCCTTGACATGAAATGTTGAAGAACCACTTCACTAGAGGGTAGATTTTCATGTGATTTGGACCTTTTTCATCTTCAAAAAGGAGCCACACACGCTTCTAATAATTCAGACACTCATGGGTCTACTATAAGAAACTATGGATAAAAGCAGCCATCAAATTGTAAATGGTATGTCATTTAAAGTAGAGTAATGATTTAAATGCTAGCTAGCTGCTCTTATTGATTGTATTGAATGGATGTCACACAGTTTGGACTTAGAACTTTGAGTGAGGTGTGTGAAGGTTTTAATAACACTCCAGAGACTCACCAGAGAGGAGACTAAAAACATTAGAACACTGGCATTAAGACCAACTGTACAGCCTACTAGTGCTTAGACAGACAGACAGCAAATGGACAACTTTTCCCTATGAAATGGTAGCTAATCCCCCCAGAAAGGCTGGGTCCCAGGGTACAGTAAGAATAACTATATAGGGTTCATAGAAGAATGCAGAGGGTGTCTCTCTATTTCGCTATCTGTCTCTCTCTCATTCCCCAACAAATAATACTTCAAAGTTTCCCACAACGAACTGAACAACTCAAAACGAAGTATCCAGTATTTAGACAACATTGTTCAGATACAAAGTATCCAGTATTCTACATTAGAATATTGCTCCAGTAGCCTACTGAGTTAACTACTCGCATTCAAAGTATCCAGTATTTAGAGTAAACAGTGCAGATTCAAAGTATACATCCAGTATTTAGGTATTTTAAACAGTGGTGTAAAGAAACTAAGTACATGTACTCAAGTACTGTAGTACAATTGTGAGATATTTTTACTTTCTTCAGTATTTACAATTTTCAATACTTTTACTTCTACCCCACTACATCTCAGAGGAAAATACTGAACTACTTGTACTCCATTATAATTTTATGAAAACTTTAGTTACTAGTTGCTTTGTAGATTTACACATTAACCACTTCAGCCCTATACATTTCGGCCATTTTAAAATAACAGATCTACAAGCTCACAATGCATGGTTAGATCGACTATTTTCAAATATTTTTAATACATTTTGAACTTGTGAAATGGGATATTCTGCAATGCACAATGAGTACTTTTACTTTTGGTACTTCAAGCACATTCTGATAGCAATACTTTTGAACGTTTTACTCAAGTACATTTTTAATTCCAGACTTTTTACTTGTAAACAGAGTATTTCTACAGTGCAACATGGTAAAAAAAAAAAAAAAAAAAAGTGAGTACTTTTTCCACCACTGATTTTAAACTACACAGTCACAGTCGTGTGACTGGCTCAATCGGATCAGCGTCATCCATCCATATATATACTGGGGGAAAACTGCAACAACTCAGCCGCTTTACTGCGTAGCTACTAGTCCTGCTCCAAAAGATGTGAATTTACCAGCAGATTATATATTTATTTCTTTAGCAGCTTATCCTCTCCTTAAACTAGCTCAACTAAAGCCTTTCCTGTTCATAAGCAGCATGGGAGAGTGTAACCTCGCACACAGACACACAGTGGGAGGCTTGCCTTGTTGTGTCACAGGCGGAAACATGCATTAAATGGTCAATATTCAACTATAAACGTTGTCAATGATACGACATATGCGACGAAGGGGGGGAAAGCAGTGTTGCCAGATTGTGTGAGAGAAATGAGCAACCAGGGCTGTGAAAACAAGCCCAAAAGAAGCCACATGAGCACTCTAACCCTACATACATATATAGGCTATATCTGAAAATAGCCGATCTACAAGCTCACAACGCGCCACGATGCGACACGTTGTGAGCTTGTAGATCTGCTATTTTCCAAGAAAAATCTTGGAAAATAGCAAAAATAGAAGAAAAAAATAGGAATTTTCAAAAAATACACTTTTTGACCAGAAAAGGAAATATTTCACCGGATGGAAAACATTTGTAGTTGCTCTACTGCGCCCCCTACAGATCTGGCCAATGGCATTTTTCTATTGACCAGATCTGTAGAGGTCGCGGTGGAGCACCTACATTTTTTCCCCATCCGGTTAAATATTCCCTCTTCTGACCAAAAAGTGTATTTTAGACGTGAGGTGGGGAGGCCAGAGTGTTTCCACTAAGTAGAGTAGGCTTTCAACATCTTAAACCCGTCTTTGTTTTGGGGAGTAGCGAAAGTGTATTCTTTATGTTTTACTACAGACGAGAGGCTGCGCAGCCTGCGCTGCTGTGGGTCCTCGGGCAACGGTCGAAAAGTAACACAGCGTTAAAGGAGAACTCCTTCTAACGCTATGGATCAGAGTTAGTAGGTTTGTAGGTTGTTAAAGCTTGCAGATCGTGTCAATTCGGGAGGAATGGAACGATGAACGGTTCTCTTACCTCTGGGCGGTGTGACACTGTCTGGACCCGCGGGGTCGGTTCTCTGTGGTGCCGTGAAGAACCAGGCGTTGTAGTGTGTGTGTTATTCCCCCGAAAATCAACGGCAGCAGAAACAATATATATCCCGGACCCGGGTCGGCCACCAACAGAAAGAAAGAAAATAAAGTTCCCAAATCACATCCTCATGGAAATGTAGGCGAACCAACCAACCCGAGAAGAACGTCGGTTCCGACGCAGTGTGATAATATCCCCCAAAAATGTCCCGGAATATCCTGCTGGAGCAACGGTTAAAAGAAGTTCACTTTAAAAGGGACGATATCCTCCACACAACAAACAAACTAACTAGCAGCTGTGTGTGTATGTGTGTGTCTTCTCCTCAATGTTTTCCACGCCCCGGCAAAAAAAAAAAAGAAAAAGAAAAAAACAATTATGGAGCCAAGTTCAGGTGTGTGCGTAAACTGCGTGCGTGTGCCTATGTGAGTGTTATTACAACACAGTTTGTTTGTGTGTGTGTGTGTGTGTGTGTGTGTGTGTGTGTGTGTGTGTGTGTGTGTGTGTGTGTGTGTGTGTGTGTGTGTGTGTGTGTGTGTGTACGTACGTGTGTGCGCGCGCGCTGTTTGTGAGCGTGCGTGCGTGTGTCTCTTGCTGTAACGCCAATGAGAAGTGAACGCGTCTCGGTTGAATAGAGCGAGCGACACACACACACTACAGTCTGAGTCTACAGTCCGAGCTGAAGAGGGAGGGAGACACCAGAGCTCAAAGCAGGAGGAGGGATGGTGTGAGTGTGAGTGGGAATCTTTCTCTCCTCCTCCCCCTTTTCACTCCCTCCTCCCATCTCCATACATCTCTCTCTCTCTCTCTCTCTCTCTCTCTCTCTCTCTCTCTCTCTCTCTCTCTCTCTCTCTCTCTGAGAGTCTCTCTGTCTGTCTGTATGTCCGTCCGTCCATCCGTCCCTCCCTCCCTCCCTATATCTCCCCCCTTTCTCCCCCAAGTCTCTCTCTCCCTCCCTCCCTCCCTCTGTCTCTCTTCCCCCCCCCCCCCCTCTCTCTCAGAGGGAAGGAGAGTCTCTGTCCCCCCCTCCCTCTCTCTCTCAGTACAAAGCCCCCCACAGCCCCAAGGCTTAATAAGTATTCAGTATATCAGTTTACAGTCAAGACAAGGAGATACAGGCCAACCTAACACCACCCCCCACCCCTAAAAGATAAAGCCAGAGAGAGAGAGAGAGAGAGAGAGAGAGAGAGAGAGAGAGAGAGAGAGAGAGAGAGAGAGAGAGAGAGAGCGGGAAAGACACACTTTTTCAGACCAAAGTTCAACATGAATGAAAGTTTTCTGTAGCCTAATCCCTGCCTTGGATTCAGTCATGTATTTGAATAGATTACACATAGCCTATATACATGTATGGTTCATTCCAAATCTGTTTCTTCAACCTCCCAGTGACATGTGTGCCTAATATTTTTAAGAACCCTGGTGGACAGCAACAAAGTACATTTAAACATGAGTACTTGAGCAAATGTTTTGAGTATTTGTATTTTAGATACTTATGACTTCCACTCCACTACATTTCAAAGACCAATTTTGTACTTTTGCCTCTGCTACATTTCTAGGAAGGGACAAATTATGAGTCGACAAATTTGACTATAATTGATTTTAAATTTTTTTTGTACTTTTGAATTAAAAACGTGAGTACTCCAGTACTTTAACGCTAGTTGACAGAGCAACTTTCACTTGTACTTGGGTAATATTTGACCAGGAGTATCTATACTTTGACTCAAGTCCTAGGTTCAGTACTTTGAGTACTTTGTCCACCAAATAATAGACCCTCAGAAATGACTTGGTCTCTCTCTCTCTCTCTCTCTCTCTCTCTCTCTCTCTCTCTCTCTCTCTCTCTCTCTCTCTCTCTCTCTCTCTCTCTCTCTCTCTCTCTCTCTCTCTCTCTCTCTCTCTCTCAGACTTTCTCTCTCTTTTTTGACGGGGTACGGTGGCAGTGTCAAGCCCAGTTAAGCGTGCAATCGCCCGCTGTTAATTCGAGGGCCGGGAGTAGCACAATGGCTGTCTTTGTTGCTGGAGAATTTGTTTGAGAAGTAATCCTTGACATCAGCCCATTCACAGCCCAAGCTTTTGTTTCATAAGTCTGTCCAATGTTACAGTAAGCATCAGCGCATTGGAACAACTGAAATAAAAGCATGCAGACTCATTTGAAATGGTTTGTATAGGGTAAAGCATCAAAGGGCATAGATAATAGAGAATAAGTTATCAATGCATAGCCTAATTTAACCATTTGTAACTCTGGGAGGGTACAATAATAATGATTTGGTTACATTTGTAACCTCGCAGAGTTAATATATATATATGTGAGGATATAAACAAACGTGTGTGTGTGTGTGTGT
The DNA here is from genome assembly GCF_963454915.1 of Gymnoscopelus microlampas. Taxonomy (NCBI): domain Eukaryota; kingdom Metazoa; phylum Chordata; class Actinopteri; order Myctophiformes; family Myctophidae; genus Gymnoscopelus; species Gymnoscopelus microlampas. The sequence goes on from NC_139960.1 coordinate 31,672,882, forward strand.
GTGTGTGTGTGTGTGTGTGTGTGTGTGTGTGTGTGTGTGTGTGTGTGTGTGTGTGTGTGTGTGTGTGTGTGTGTGTGTGTGTGTGTGTGTGTGTGTGTGTAAAAAGTGTCTTTACATAAATTGTGCATTACATTCACCCATTCACATACACATTCATACACCGATGGCACATGAAACCATGCAAGGCACCAAACTGCTCATCAGGAGCAAAGGGGTTCAGTACACACTAACACTGGGGGAGCCCGGGATTGAATGTGTGTGTTTGTGTGTGTGTGTGTGTGTGTGTGTGTGTGTGTGTGTGCGCGTGCGTGCGTGCGTGCGTGCGTGCGTGCGTGCGTGTTTGTGTGTGTGTTAGAGCTTGGCTGATGATTTCTGGGTTCGATGCTGATTCCGATTATGGAGAGTATAGGCCACCGCTTACCCATGTTAATGATAATTGTCAAAAAGTGCAAAAAGTATAAAAACTGGGATTTGATTACAGTTTAACAAAGCAGAAAATTCTAAAATAGCCAATCTACAGCTCATAACACATGCTCATAGCAAGACACATGAGCTTGTAGATCTGCTATTTCTGACAAATTTCTAAACCTTTTGAACATTTTCTCCTACAATGACACGCCAAAAATAGGGACGCCGGGTTGAAAGTGGTTAAAAATCAGAACACATCGGCTGCATAATTGCAGATACCGATATTGTCAAATAAGTCAAATGATAGCCGATATTTTGACCACACTGATATATGGGGTCTGGCTATATTTTTTACCTTTGGCTTTGCTGAGTGAGTGTGTGTCTGTGTGTTGAACCATGTAAGCTGTGAATCATAACATTGGCATGAGAGAGTGTGTGTGTGTGTGTGTGTGTGTGTGTGTGTGTGTGTGTGTGTGTGTGTGTGTGTGTGTGTGTGTGTGTGTGTGTGTGTGTGTGTGTGTGTGTGTGTGTGTGTGTGTGTGTGTGTGTGTGTGTGTGTGCGTGTGTGTGTACGTGCGTGCGTGCGTGTGGCGCGCGTGCGTGTGTCTGTGTGTGTGTATATACACAGATTAGACAAGGGGAGGCTACGCCAGCCTGATTCTTCAAACAACACACACGTTAACTCTGAACCACCCTGACCTTACACACAATTTAGACATGGATCACAACATTTATACAGACACTGTTAGATGTTATACTATTTAGTGTGCACACACTAGCATCGTTCCCGGCCTTTACTCATCTGCGAAGAGAAAAGCCTGGTCACGATACACGCTATACTATACACGCATACGAATTAATGCGAATTACTGCGTAGCTAGCCCTGCTCCAAAAGATGTGAATTAACCAGCAGATTATATTTTCAGCAGATTATTCTCCTTAACTAGCTAAACTAAAGCCTTTCCTTTTAATAAGCAGCATGGGAAAGTGCATTGCATTGAACAAATCAACAATTGGAGTTTCTTCAAATAAACAAAGACAAAACTGAAGTGTCGGTAATAGTTTTTGGCACCAAGGAAAACAGATTAAAAGTCAGTGCCCAGCTCCAATCGGTAATGTTAAAAACCTCTAGCCAAGTCAAAAACCTTGGTATAGTCATGGACTCAGACCTGAATTTAAACAGCCACATTAACACAATCACAAAGTCATCCTACTGTATACTATCACCTCAAGAATATAGCACGGGTTAAAAAACTTCAGTAGACTTGACTAAACAGTGTCTTTTAACAGTTCTCCCTAAAAAATCTATCAGACCACTGCAGTTGATTCAGAATGCTGCTACTCAAGTCCTATAGTACTAATACCAAGAAAGTGGAGCATATCACTCAAGTTCTTAAATCCTTACACTGGCTCCCTGTGTGTCAAATAATTGTTTTAAAAATACTACTGCTGAATGGTTTAGGGCCTAAATACAATTCTGATCTTGTGCAATATTATAAACCATCCAGATCTCTCAGGTCATCTGGGAAAGGTCTGCTTTCTGTCCCGAAAACCAAAAATAAACATGGGGAAGCAGCATTTAGTTTTTGCAGCACATCTGATTCTAACAGGAAAAGGGATGATTGTGAAAACATGAATCTCCTTCCAACAGCTTCAACCTACAGTATGATCTCTGATGTTCCTGCTCTTATTGTCTCCGCCAGGCCGAAAGGCATGGCGAGAGAGTATGTTTTGCCCCCTGTCTGTCCGCGCGTGCGTGCGTGCGTGCGTGCGTGCGTGCGTGCGTGCGTGTGTGTGTGTCCGTCTGTGAACAGCTAATCTCCGGCAGCGTTGGCTTGATCGCAGCGAAACTGTGCACACACACTCCCTGGATGCCGATTCAGAACCTCTGGCCCAAATTCTTCACATGGGCCTGTTATAGCGCCACCAGGAGAACGCTTTTTGCTAAACACATTTTTTGACAGTACTCCTACAGATTTTGTCCAAACGTCAAGCAAATCGGTACACAGTATCTCTATAGTCATTAAACAAAACAGGTTTTTCATATTTTTCATATTCCATCCTGATTGGCTCAAAATGGCTTCCAAAGTTTGCAGAAGTGCTCCGTTTTGAACAAAATGCCTCAAATCATGAACACAGCATGCAATTTCCGTGAAATTTTGCACGTACATTCCCACTAGGCCGAGGAAGAAATGCCTCTTCAAATTTTTCTAATCAGCCTCATGGTGGCGCTATAACAGGCCGCTTCGTGTTTTTACCCATAACTGCACCGATCTGTTTACAACTTTGTATGCACACTCCCGACAGGTCAAGGAAAAACCTTTGCCCTGCATTTTTCACATCTGCCTTTTATAGCGCTACCGACTTACGTAAAACACATTTTTGGATTACTCCTTCAGATTGTATCCAAATTTAACATACATCGTTACACATGATCTCTATAGTCATGAGATCAAGACGGATCTGTTTGATTTTTCATATTCCATCCTGATTGGCTACAATTGACATCTAAAGTTTGCAGGAATGGCCCGTATTGAACTAAATGCCGCAAATCATGAACGCAGTGTCCGATTGCCGTGAAACTTTGCACGCACATTCACACTACGTTGAGGAACAAATGCCACCCTTTCAACATTGCCCTATAGCGCCACCAGGAGGCCGATTTTTACAAAACTTGATTCATCATGCAAACCGGTACACATTATAGTAGCCTACCGTTTTTTTTTTCACTTGACTATACTCTATAGTCAAGTGATCAAGACGGATCCATCCGATTTTTCACATTCCATCCTGATTGGCGAATTCAGAACATTGCTGGTCCACACTCACCTACATGACCTGGCGGAGACCTGTGCTCCGAGTAGCACTTTTTCTAGTTTTGTTCTTTTTTTGTTTTGTCAGAACTTTTACATAGATAACCTCCCTTTCAGTTGATAATATCTATCTGTCTGAAATAAACGGTTGGATAACTAAATCTAAAAATACCCACGTGTCGATGTCTTAATTTTAGATTGTGTTGCTATCATGTGGAAACCTTGCATGTCTAAAACAGTCACCTTTCAGGAAATGGATGTGAAAAGACCTTGTGTTCCATGGATATAGATATCGCCGCTATCAGGTGGCAACCTTGTATGGCCAAAACTGTTCCTTTTTGTCTC
>NC_139960.1:31678947-31768947 GCF_963454915.1 Gymnoscopelus microlampas
AGGCACCTTGCTCGCGTCTCCTCTGATTAATGGTATACACCTAAAGCCTTCTCCATCTTTGTTGGAGCCTCTATTGATCCCTGTGGGGAAATTCATGTGTTAAGCACAGCAGTAAAAATGTAACAACTGGATAGGTACAGGTAAGTGTAGAGATATACTGTAAAAGTAAGTACAAATATAAAAAGATAAAAAGATGAATACAAGTAGACTTAAACTCTGACCTAGCCATCTGAACTTGGTCTGAAATCTCTGTAAAAGTATAGCTACAATGTTCGATTTATCACAATATGGCCTATAGGGCATAGCATTTTCTGGTTCCACTCAAAAGAGCCAATGCATTTTTCCCATAGAGATTTCCAAAAATATTTATATAAATTATTTTAAGCCTAGAATCAAGCAATCCAGGGTCCTGGTGAATCATGACCACAAAACACTTTATCCTGTAAATGAATTTATTTTTAAACGGCAAAACAAAGGGTATTTATTAAATACTAGAGTTTCGGGGGGCTACGCCCCCCTCAACCCCAGCCGCGCACGGGGCCCAGCGTGGGTGTGTGTATATTGGGGTACCCAAATCGCCGGAGTGAAAGTGTCCAAAAGGAAAAAAAAAAAAAAAAAAAAAATGTTAATAGTGATTGTTACTTTGGTGGTCCGCGGACCCCCTGGTGGTCCGCCGACCCCTGTGAGTGTTGGGACCCCGGGGGCCCCCCTGGAACATGGCGGACCCCTTCGGCAGTTTTTTTTTTTTTCATGCACGGTTTGCTTGTTTCTGTCGCTTGTTTTTTAAAACCTGGCAGCAAACTTGGCAACCCGACTGACATCACTGACCTATCCTTGGTATTTGTACTTCCGTGTTGCATAATGATGACATCACTGTCGAGTCCTGTGGTGTCATGAACCTAGGCAGGTTTGTTTACCAGATTACCGTGGGCAGCGTGCTGTGCTGTGGCTGTTTGTTTTTGTGTTTGGGATGAACATGGCACGTGAAGGACGGACATATTGTGATCGAGACATGAGTGAAGTGAAAGTAACGGCCTGGGTGGAACAAAGGAGGTACGTAAGAAGGGGGGGGGGGGGGTTGAAGCAAAGGAGCTGTGTGTGTGCTGTTGTGGAGGACATGGGCAGAGTGCAATGGCGGCCGTTCGTGTTGTTTCGGCGAAACCCGTCGCCGTGTGGTGTCGGTGGTGTGCACGGTAAACGGTACGAAGCTGCCTCCCCTTCCGTTTTGTCCGACATTTGGTGAGTAGAATTAATTATGTTGCGCGGTGGAAAAGGTGTAGTGAGCAATGAGATGTCCCCTACGCGACGCGTAAATTCAGCGCGGCCGCCGTGGCGAGTCAGTTGGCGACATGTGGTCTGGCGGTGCGTTGTTTATTCGATAACAGAGCTGTGGGGTGTCGCACCTAGGGTGCGGAAGTCGCTCGCCATTTATATAGTTAGATAGTATATCATATAATTAAATATTTTAAAAAAAATATTCACACAATAAAATGTTTTATGGTCATGATTCACCAGGACCCTGGATGGCTTGATTCTAGGCTTAAAATAATGGGGCTTAATAAATGCATGGACTATTTTTGAGTGGAACCAAAAAATGGCCCGCCACTGCTATGCCCTATAGGATATGTACAGACTATCGGGCAGTGGATATGAGATATAATGTATCCATATATAATATACATAACATGTACAGTGCTAGCTGCCATACGACAGAGGTTATGATGGATAAAATCTTGTATGTACAATCCATCAACTGTGTCTGCGCCACCTTAACTGAGTTGATTACTTGGGCTGCAGCCCAGGGCCCAGGTCACCAGGGGGTTGATTGAGAGGGAAAATAAATGCCATTGTTTTGTTGTTGTTGTTGTTGTTGTTGTCTAGCTTTTATACTCGCTGTACATTGACGCAATTCCCTCGGGATATCATTCAACAACCAAGAGCTACCGGAATATGTTATTTATTTACATCCAGTGTTTTGTTAGTAGGCTTTACTAGGCTACAGTAGGCCTACACTTTAAAAGTAGGGTAAGTGATATCGTTTGGTTAAAACAAAAACAAAAGATTTAAAACGTTAAAACTCTATATTCTGATAGTACTCATTGCTATAGAGTGTTTGTTCAGTAACAGGAGTCTCCCTGTCTCTCCAGCTCTTTAATGAACAGAAAATACATTTTCAGACTAGAAAAAGTGCTCCTCGGAGCACAGGTCTCCGCCAGGTCAGGTACGTTATTGTGGCCTCCTGGTGGCGCTATAATAGGCCAATGTGGAAAGGGTGCCATTTATTCTTAGGTCGTTCACGGCAACTGCATTCATGATTTGAGGCATTTTGTTCCAAAAATGTGTTTTGCTAAATTAGACCTGCTGGTGGCGCTATAACAGGGCAATGTGAAAAAGGGTGGCATTTCTTCCTCTGCCTAGTGGGAATGTGTGTGTGCAATTTTATGGAAATGGCAAGCTGCGTTCATGATTTGAGGCAGTTTTTTCAAAACGGACCAATCCTGCAAACTTTGGATGGCAACCTTAATCAATAAGAATGGAATATGGGAAATCGGACAGATCAGGGTTGATCACATGACTATAGAGATACTGTGTACCGATTTGCATGAGGTTTGGTTAAAAACTGTAGGAGTAATGGGAAAAAATGGGTTTTGCACAAATCGGCCTCCTGGTGGCGCTATAACAGGCCTATGTGAAAAAATGGAGGCAGAGGTTCTGAATTGGCATCCAGGGAGTGTGTGTGCACAGTTTCGCAGCGATCGGGCCAACGGTGCCGGAGATTAGCTGGTAACACACGGACGGACACACGGACGGACGGACACACGGACGGACACACGGACGGAGGGTAAAACATACTCTCTCGCCATGCCTTTCGGCCTGGCGGAGACAAAAATACAAAATGTCAGCCAATCAGGAGAGAGTACCCATTTATCAGCTTCATTATAGAGTTCCAGTTACAATTTTGTATGCTCATTTCTTTGTGTCGTCACTTCCAATTTCACTTGTTTAATCTGTATCCTGACTGAGTTGTCCATCCTGATTGGATAAAATTGGTATCCCGACTTGAATATGCATTTTCTGTTTAATAAAGCGCTGGAGAGACATGGAGACTCCTGTTACTGAACAAACACTCTATAGCAATGAATACTATCAGAATATAGAGCTAATTAACACTTATTCTAACCAAAGAAAAACAGTTTACCCTATCTTTAACAAAAAAAATGATTTGCCTATACAATGTAAGGTAATCGTAATGTAGTAATTATATATGATGATTACATTACATTGTATAGGCAAATCAAAGATGTCACAGGAGTTTCCATTAGAGTGATAGACCCAGAGTGTCCCCCCCCCCTCCTTTAGCCTATTTATTTTATTTGTATACATTTTTGTAAGTAACACCATTGTAGAACAGATTAGGCTAAACAAGGCTAAAGTCCCTACTCTGTTGTTTATACTTGGGTTGGGTCTTATTCAATGGACATCAAAATTAAATTTGAATTGACAAGTTGCAACAGTTGTAGGCCTACTTACCGACTTTATAAAGAACATTGCCTTCAAGAAAAGCTGGCTGAACCACATATAATATCAGCAATGCTAGGTCAATATGCTATAGCCTGCATGTAGGCCATATTGTTTTGAGCCTGATCTTCAATGAATGTTGCATGCAGAGAAAATTATTTGACAGCTGACACCTTCACCACCTCCAGTGTTTGTTGTTTTTGCTGTTAATATTCCTGTTAATAGAGGTCTATATTTAAACCTCTATTATTTGTTCTCAGAACATATCCATTTGTAGTTTTAGCGGCTAAACTTTAGCCTACAGTTAAAATAGGCTACACATGTCATGACGTCTGCCTTAATTTGGTTGGGGAGGGGGTTATGATGATCAACAAAAACATGACTGCTAGCCTAACAGTACTAGGCTATACTAGCAACAGTAGTTATATAAAATGTGTAGAAAGAAAAACTAAACATTCTACAAAAGGCCTACCCATTGTTTTGCAGTGTGCCAGCACTGGCGGCTTCCAATCTTCCCGCTTCCTGACAGCAGGCTCGCCTCCTTCTTTTTCCTTTTTTTAAATTGATTTCTCAATTTGACCAAGATATTTGTACAAATATTCCTCTTCCCCCACATTCACACAAATGGTAGTAGGCCTAGTATATATTAAAATGAAATATTTAACGACAAATAAATGGTATAATAATAATTTACAATTTACACTAATTATATTTCCCGAAAATACAAAAATAAATACAGACGCGCGCGCACGCACGCACGCACACACACATCATTGCCTACAGGTGTGTGGACCAGTGAGTGAGTGGGATAGTCAGAGCCCATGTATCAAATCAAAATATTCATTGGTATGCAAATGAGACCGTTCAAGGGCAGTGAAGAACAGGATTGTGGGTTTACACGCACACATACACGCACGCGCACGCGCGCACACACACACACACACACACACACACACACACACACACACACACACACACACACACACACACACACACACACACACACACACACACACACACACACACACACACACACACACACACACACACACACACACACACACACACACACACACACCGTTTTGACTTGAATATTCTCTCTCTCCCTCCCTCTCTCTCTCTATCTATCTCTCTTACTCTATTACTTCAAATGGCCCTAGCCTAACCTCAAAATAGCCCCCAAAAATAGCCCAAATATTGTAAAAAAATCATGACACATAGAAAATAACCTAACCTAAGGGTCCATGTGTACACAATCAGAATTAGACTATCATTTTGCTGTGTACCTTCTAGTATTCAGTCAGTGACCTTATGATGACCTGTGAAAGAGAATATATTTTATTATTTTCCACACCTCCGGGGTCAAACCACGACGAGTTGATGATAAAAACCAAGAGGAGAGGTCAGAAAAACAGAGAGAAAGGGACTGATACTTAGAGCAGTCAGCAGTGGTTCTCAAATTGGGGTCTGGGGACCTCCTGGGGTCCTTGAAGGGGTTCCAGGAGGTCCCCTGCCAAATTAGTTAATAGCTTCAAGATCAGTTTAACCATTTTAACCCTTTTTTAATACTAGTATTTTTTTAAATGTTTTTAAAATGTAGAAATATTTTAACACAAATCTTCTCTTCTGGGGGTCCCTGGCACAAAATACAATTCAATACAATACTGTTACTGTACATAGGACCACAATGTAAACAAGTCCCCAGGACTTTTTTGTGTTAACCTTTTAGCCTGAATTGACTCACTGTACCACGTGCTGTTTACATTTCTGACCAATAAAGTATTCGATCAACCAATCAATCAATCAATCAATCAATCAATCAATACAAAAATGGGGTCCGCGGCCAAAGATTTGTATCAATTTGTGGGGTTTCTTGACATGAAAATGTTTGAGAGCCGCTGGCGCTGACATAGAGGACAGGATAAAGAAAGAGAGAGAGAGAGAGAGAGAGAGAGAGAGAGAGAGAGAGAGAGAGAGAGAGAGAGAGAGAGAGAGAGAGAGAGAAAGAGGGACTGGGTCAAAAACAGAGAGACAGACTGATGGAGGCAGAGCTGTTAATGATAGTGTGTGGTTTGGATGTAAATTGAAAAAGTGTTTGAGTGAGTGGGAGAACGCAATGGCCCACAGAGCACCCAGGATGCTGTTTTAAACACTGCGCACACACACACACACACACACACGCACACACACACACACACACACACACACACACACACACACACACACACACACACACACACACACACACACACACACACACACACACACACACACACACACACACACACACACACACACACACACACACACACATTTAAGCAGCCGTTCACTTCTGTAATGAAGCTCTCTGTGTTTCTCCCTCTGCGTTCGTACACGCATTAACTCAACCCCCCCGCCTCCTTCTCCCTCAAAACACATTCACTCCCAGTCGCACTAATGAATTCGCATCATTCATACACTCATACCAGCACACACACACGCACGCACGCACGCACGCACGCACGCACGCACGCACGCACACACACACACACACACACACACACACACACACACACACACACACACACACACACACACACACACACACACACACACACATTTGTATACTTGTGAGGATATCAACATAAATATAAAATCTTTAATCTTTAAATCTAAATGTCTAATCCTAATCCCCAACCTAAATTCTAAATTAACCTAAATTGTCCTCACAATGGCTATGTCTCAATTTACTATACTTTTACTGTGGACCCTCTGGAACCCCCTCAAGGACCCCTGGGGGTCCTCTGGCCCCACTTGATGTAGAGAAATGCCAGTGATGTAGAAAATGCACGTAGAGACAGAGAGTAAGGGAAATAGTTTCAAGAGATATATGGAGACGATGACAATATGACAATAAGAAGGAGATCGAGAGAAAGCTACAAAGACATAGACAAACTGACAGACAAAAAAACAAATTAATACTTAATGTATTTACACCTTGTTGTAGAACCATGTAAATAACAGAGAACAGGAGGGCAGATTAGACAAGTGCGTATCGATCGTGTAAATCATAGTGGATTGGGTCATCCTCCTCTTTGCAATTATGTGAGAAACAAATGGAATGGATGTTGGATTCTATTAGGGAACAAATAGAATATCTGTCTCACATCAATGCAGGGCCTTGTTAAAAGGTGTTATGAAAGATAGACCCACCACTGTTAAAATTCCATCACATATGTGGCATTCTTAGAGGGCCCCCTACTGTTCGGAAATGGCTGTGCACCAAATTACATGCACTTTTTGATTCACAATTTAAAGGAGGAGGAAAACCTAGGCTAAATGTGTAGTTTGTTTTCTGGTTCAGTTTAAAACCTACAACAGGGTAAAACATGGCAGGCTGCATGAGACTGACCTAATGAACGTACACAGTGACGTACGGTAAATAATAATGGGTACGGTAAAAAATAATGGGTGTGTTAGATTTAGGCTTGTCATTGTGCTTTGATAACACTGTTTCTATATGCTTGCTGTGGGGCTAACCCATGATTCTGGGCACACCTAAAGCTAACACACCTATAATAAATTGTATTTGCTTTTTGTTGTTTACTAGCTTGCCATGTTTTAAGTTTGCTCGACTCTGCTGTTGTTTTTTACCTGAACTGGAAGAAAAACTATAGTAGCCTACTACAAAATCAGCCTAGGGTTTCATGCCCTTTTAAAACATATAGGCTTCACATACATTGGCGTTTGCTTTTAGTTTTATCCATAGGCTATAGCAATTATGTGTGTCAACTACCAAGGCCCTTTCTTCAGGGCCCGTGTCGAAAGCATCCTGTTACATTTCAAGCTGGGTGTCCCGAATCTCGACACAAATCTAAAACACAAAAGAGTCCCAGTTTTTAACATTGACTAGCAAATTATCTCCGTTTTCACCACATTTAAAATAATAACACTTGTTTTGAGTGCTTACATAGATGTTTATCATGTTCTGTTCGGTTGAAAGGTTCAATCACTAGGTGTGCATATAGTGATAAAATAATTGTTCTCCATCCGGATCAAAACACCAGGTGAAAATAAAAAGAAAAGAAAAGTCAAGAAATTGTCAAAAGTAGTGAAAATAGCTGATCTGCAAACTCACAAGGCTTGTAGTCGCATTGCAATTTGAGCTGGTATACAGATTGGCTATTTTTAAGTCAGTATTAAGTGATTAAGGGTCCTGGTTTGGGTTTTTGAAAAAAATGTCACCCTAGTCTGGATGGCACATAGGCCTACACACTAGGCACAGTGTGCCTAGTGTGTAGGCACATCTAAGGTACTCCTTAGATGTGCTAAACATCTGCCGGAAGAAATCATCCAAACAAACAAACTGATCTATGGTGAACTTCGGAGCTAGGTCCTGACATGATCAGGGGCTTAGCCCCAGATGGCGGCTCGAGAAGAGGACCCAGGCTTCATACATATCCTGACACAATTTTCAGGGACACTGGACTTGTGTTTGTAGAACAGCAAAGGAACCAATGGAAAGACATGTCATCCCCCCCTTTTTTTAAACCTTTATTTATACAGGTGATATCCCATTGAGATACAACAAGATCTCTTTTATGAGGGAGACATAAACAAACATTTTCATAGAGCAGAAACATTTCATAAAATAAGGCATCGCGACACCAGTCGAAGGATGATAAGGATGAAGGTGATGATGATGATGCTGATGATGTGAGGGTGTAAGCTTTTAGCATGGTGAAATGAAGACCCAAACATTGACCATATTGTTGCGGTCATGATCCACAACACGATAACAACAATCACCAACAAAAAAAGGGGGGGATTGACAAAGAGTCTGTGGAACAGGGGGAGGGGCGAGTATATGATTGATTAGATGAAGCTGTGTATCTGACTGAAAGGCTGACACACGTATTGGCACTAGTGTGTGTGTGTGTGTGTGTGTGTGTGTGTGTGTGTGTGTGTGTGTGTGTGTGTGTGTGTGTGTGTGTGTGTGTGTGTGTGTGAAAGGCTGACACACTCATTGGCAGCTGTCACCTTGATGGATTACAGTGTTGAGGAAAACCCCATGCACTCTGATTACTGCCAGAGGTGTGTGTGTGTGTGTGTGTGTGTGTGTGTGTGTGTGTGTGTGTGTGTGTGTGTGTGTGTGTGTGTGTGTGTGTGTGTGTGTGTGTGTGTGTGTGTGTGTGTGTGTGTGTGTGTGTGTGTGTGTGTGTGCGTGCGTGCGTGTGTGCGTGTGTGTCTCTTTCCGGAGCTAATCGTGCAAACTACTGGACTGATCAGCGCCACAGAAGTACCTCCAGTCCTCCACTATTCTGTTTTTACAGATGTTTTATTCTTTTTGAAATATTTCATTATATTTATTATTTGAATTTTATAATGGAAGTCAGTGGGGCAAATATCGTCCATAGTGACAGTTTAGGCAGACAAGGCAGTCAGGTGGTTCTCCACACTTAATCTCCCTTCATTCTCATTCACTAACAAGCTTACACATCCCTCAACTCCCTCCATCCTAATGGTTCATTCCTTGTCTTGGCCAGGACTCTCTTGAGAATGAGGTCTCGAACCTCAATGTGATTTGTCGTGGTTAAATAAAGGTTGCATGCATACATTCTTGGCAGTATTTTTAAGCAGATAACTGTCCACGCTTCATACTACATGCTCAGCATTGGTCACAGCACCCTTCCTGCAGCTTGTCAAACTCCCTCCACCTCCCCAGCCTCCTTGTGCATAATCCATAGTGTATATCACAGGAACAGATGAGCCACACCACCAAAGTGAATGCAACAATATCATGCAATAAATGGTTAATCCTGATGAAAGTGTCTGGGGTTGGGGTCAAGGCTTGCAGGATTTGACTTGTTGTGTAGCAGAGTGCCATTGTTAACCCCAACACCAACCTCTAAACCTATAGCCGTACTCTCAGGGTTGACTTGCTGGTCTTATGGGTATTTTTGGTCTTTGGAACATTAACACATGCATTCTCTCTCTCTCTCTCTCTCTCTCTCTCTCTCTCTCTCTCTCTCTCTCTCTCTCTCTCTCTCTCTCTCTCTCTCTCTCTCTCACTAACTCACATGGGGGAGTTCCTGTGACCTCGTACCCCCCAAATTTAGAACACTCAAGGGTAAAAAATCTTTCTATTATACAGCCACCACCCAGAATGCCTTGCCTATGGAAGTGAAGTCACTGGTTTCACTACACAGGTCCAAAGGTGATCTTAAATCATGGCTCCACCTAAACTCTAATTGGACTACATTAGTTCTTAGCGCCCCTGCCCCCCTCGTATTGTATTTTTGTTTTTGTTTTTAATTATTCGTCCTGTTTGCACTGTTTCTCTGTCTCTGTTTTTTCTGTGTTGAGCGTTTTTTTATAGAGTGGACCACAACAGAAACAAGCTTTGGCTTTTTTGTGTTCATCCACGGCGTTGGCGTTTTTATTGATGTATTTTAATGCCTATAAAATATCTGTCTATCTATCCGTCCATCCATATACATCTGTCTGTCTGTCTGTCTGTCTGTCTGTCTGTCTGTCTGTTTGTCTGTCTGTCTGTCTGTCTGTCTGTCTGTCTACAAAATAAACCGACTGAACTCAGCCATGTGAATCTGAATGCCTGATAGAAAGCAAAGCCTGACACTAGTGTGAAAGAAGCAGAAAGTGGGAAAACAAATGTGATTTCACGCCTGATCATTGACAAAACAACTAAATATGGCTACAGCCACAGGTTTGAAACCACGCGTTTCATATGTGAGCCCATCCACCCATGTCAAGGTGATTAGCCACAGTGGAAATAGTACTCAGATTTTGGACCTATGTAGAAGTATCAATACCACATGGCGTACAGTAAAAGTCCTGCATTCAAAAGAGTTATTAAGTCAAAGTGCATAGGTATTAGCATAAAAAAATTCAGTGATTTCCCCCCCCCCTAAAACATAATCATCAGGTATTATGGTTTTATAGGAGGAAGATTTTTTTCAAAAAAGTAATTGAAATTGTTATAATTATGTTTTTATGTGGACACGCCTCCAGTTCATTAAGTATACCTGGTTCTCACCTTAGCACCTCCACCACCACCTTAGTACCACCCACCTGTCCTAGTGCAAAACCACCTCTTTAAAGTATAGCAAGAGCAAAAGGACTCATTATGCAGAACGCCCATTTCAGAATCATATAGGCCAACTGTATATCATATTAATGGACTTAACTATAATTATTGTCCAATATATATTATATGAATCACTTAAGCCATATGTTATAGTTTGTCTATTAGAAAATAGCCGATCTAGAAGCGAAGAAGAGATTTTACGTTTTTTTTAAATAATTTGATTTGTTATCTGCATAGTAACTGTCAAATAAATGTGATAGTAAAAAGTACAATATTTGCCTGTGACATGTGGGCATCTGGAGTAGAATATAAAATGTCAAGAAATGGAAATACTGAAAGCAAGTAAAAGTAGCTTGAAATTGTATTTAAGACCAATACTTGAGTAAATGTACCACTGTTTGATTTGGCCTGTTTGGCCTATAGCCAAAGCCTATGCTGCAACCCAGCCAACGTCGCTGCTGAATGTAACGCTTTCCATTGTGGTCACATCTGCCACAATGATTGGGAGAAGATGGGGGAAAAGACAAAACTGAACTAATTTCTTTAATGCGTAAAAATCAGGTCTTACCAGGAGGATACAGTTTATTTAATTCTACGGTCTTTACCGGCTGGTTGATGTCAAATAACAGGCTCCGCGGAGCAGAACAATCCAATAAGAACTTTATGAATGTGTAATCAACGTTTAATGTGTCACTGTCTTTGAGATAACCTCCAAATGTCAAGAAAAGCATGCATTTTTCATCTCTTTGCTTGGAAAGAATATTATGACACTTAACAGCGTGACGAATGAAACTCATTTAATGTTTTCTGAGTATATTAAAAAGTTTCCATCTGATAAGTGATGATGTATGACTTTATGTGAGAGGTAGAGGTCAGACTGTTTGGCTGTGCAATGCGGTATGACTGACATCCTCCAATAGATGGCAGTATAGGCTAAGCTTGTATTCCCAAACCTCATGACTTCCCATGCACCAGAGGTTTGCGCCATTAACGTAGGCCTATTATACAAGTTCTCTCTGCTAATGATTGATTAACTTTAATCGATCATCAGCAGATTGATTATGTGATTGTTGTTAGCAGCTGTTTTCTCTCATGTCACTGAGCTGTGAGTGATGTGTAGTTTGAGGAATTTCAACCAAGAACCCATTTACACACTCCTTAAAATGTGATCTTTTTCTTTTCTTACCTGGATAAGGAACAATCACCCTCCTGCTTACCAGTGGTGTAAAGTAAATAAGTACATTTACTCAAGTAGCCTACTGTACTTACCTTACCTGGAGTATTTCCAATTGTCTATACTTTTACTTCTACTCCACTAAATCTCTGAGGCAAATATTGTAGGCTACTTTTACTTCACTAAAATTATTTTATATCTTTAAACAGATATAAATTATTACATTATAAAAATACATTAACCACTTAAGCCCTATTTTACCTAGGCTATTTGAAAATAGCTCACAACGCGTTGCATCACAATGCGTTGTGAGCTTGTAGATCTGCTATTTTCAAACATTTTAGTACTTAACTTTTAGTACTTTAAGTACATTTTGATACCAATACTTTTGTACTTTTACTCAAGTAAATGTTTAATTCCAGACTTTGACTGGTAACTGATTACTTCTACATTGCAGTATTGGTACTTTTACTTAAAGTAAAACATTTGAGTACTTTTCCCACCACTGCTGTTTACACCTGGCTAGTGGTGTAAGACGTTGTGTACAAGACATCCGTTAGAAAGGCCACACTGACCTTACCTCATAATTGTGTTTATTGCCTCAAGGTCACACCGACCTTACCTGATTGATCATTGATTCATAGTTCACTCTGATCACAGGTGCTCCTCATTTAATTAAGCTATATATGCTGTTACTGATGGTGTTTGCTCAATCATCAGTTTGACCTAGCTGGGAGTTTGTCACTCTCTCACTCTTCAGTTTACCCTTTTCATTCCTTTGCTGTGCATGGATGCACATAGGTATGTGAATACTAGACTTTGCAGTTTGTTTGTGTATTTTATTAGCATTGTTTGGATGTTACCAGCAAACTGTTTGTTGTACCTCGTCTTTAGTCTCATGTAGTATGTATGCATAACTTCTGTATCAGTCTATATTGTCCATATTTATGTTACAGTCATATTTGAAGACAATTATTGTTTTACATAGAGTAAGATGTATGTATGTTATATGTTTCAGACCACAGCTGTAATAAATCCCCTCAACTGGGAACAGTCTGGTTTCTTCCCCCAACCACACACCTCCATACCTTGTGCTGCTCCACCAACCTAATGAGTTTTTCTTTACCTTTGTTTTATTGTTATTTTTCAGACATCGCAAAGCAACGTGTTGTGAGCTTGTAGATCGTCTATTTTGAAATAGTCAATAGGGCTGAAGTGGTTATATGTTTTGTAATAATAATTAAAATCTACAAAGTAACTAGTAATTAACATTTTCTAATAATTGTAGTGGTGTGGAGTGAAAAGTACAATAGGGTGAATATTTGCCTCTGAGATGTAGTGGAATAAAAGTGTTGAAATTGTGTGTGTGTGTGTGTGTGTGTGTGTGTGTGTGTGTGTGTGTGTGTGTGTGTGTGTGTGTGTGTGTGTGTGTGTGTGTGTGTGTGTGTGTGTGTGTGTACAGTAGAGAGGGACAGAGAGCAGATTCTCATCCTCCAATGTTTCCCAGAAGCAGTAGAGAGGGGACCCCGACCTTTCACCACACACACACACACACACACACACACACACACACACACACACACACACACACACACACACACACACACACACGTACACTGTACAATCACATCCCTTGATCTTCCCTAGGGTCTCACAAATTCTCACACCACAACCCACGCACTTCCTCTACGCACGCATGCACATGACATGACTGTTTCTTTGTCTCACTACACACACACACACACACACACACACACACACACACACACACACACACACACACACACACACACACACACACACACACACACACACACACACACACACAGCTCCCAGCCACTGACCATTGAACTCTGTGATATCAGTGGAGGAAGTCGCACATTTAATGCCCACAGGAAGTCTAAACAAGACGGACACCCAGACAAGATGGATGGATGGTTGGATGAGAGCTAGAGAGAAAGAGAGAGAGATGGGAGTGAAAATGAACAGATATAATGGATAAAAGAGTAGATAGATGGAGGGGAAAGATGTGGTTAAGAACGGATGGTGGATGGACAGAAGATTGAGAGAAGAGAAGACAAGCTTGCAGATAGAGAGAACTCCATGAGTGGGAGGAAGAGAAGGATAGAAAGAGTGGAATAAGGAGACAGAGGATGGGGGAGACCGGAGCTCTGACAACTGTTGACCGGGGTCCCCCAGGGTTCTATACTCTGACCCCTCCTTTTTTCCCCTCTATACCAAATCTCTTTGCCGGAAATCGGCTATATACTTGCTTTAGAGATGGGACAGCTGAACGCTTAACCGTTTAACCGGAATGTGTGTCACTAATGATTGTTTAGGACTAAATAACCGTAATTAACCAAAATGAAGTCATATCAAATAAATAAATATTAACTGAATATTAATGGAATAAATCACAAATATAATCTAAAATTGTTCCTCGTACAAATTCTACAAATACCTAATAAAGAAAAAAAACGTACAGAATGAGATATAGACCTAATGTATGTTACAATACATGTTTTAGGCCCTATTTGAAGTGCCCACACAATCATACATATGTCTGCAACTTTATTTATTGATTTAACGTCATAGATGGTTAACCGTGGTGAACCACCTACAGTTCAAAGGTTAAACGTTTTTTTTAAAAAAGGTCCAAATGCCCATCCCTATGACATGCCCAGAATACAGACTGTAGGTCTAGGGTATGTGATTAAAGGTGCAATAAGTGATATTATTGTGTTAAATAGCTCTATATTGTAATCATTGCTATAGAGTGTTTGTTCAGTAACACTCCGAGTGAGCAGACAAAATGTAAACTGAAACACTAAAACTGAACCTGATAAATGAGTTCCCTCTCCTGATTGGCTGAAAATATTGAAGACCCACCTGCAAATTTGTTTTCTATTTATTAAAGAGCTGGAGAGACAGGGAGACCACTGTTACTGAGCAAACACTCTATAGCAATGATTACTATCAAAATATAGTATACCATATAGCATTTGTACTTTTTAACAAAATACTTTTTGTCTTAATCCTAAAATATTACTTACTACACCTTTAAGAATGACATGTAGTGCTTCACTGAGAGAACACGAGGAACATGTGAGTTTATTTGACTCAGTGCACAGTTAAAATCCACACAGTTAATGTCACTCCACAGAGTAAATATTGACCCATACATTTCCATTTTTTACACCTAGACAAACACTCTGGGGTTTTTTCTGTGCAGGCCTCCTGAGACCACATACACACAACACGTGTGAGTTCTCAGAGTTACATTCAGAGTTACATTACAAATGCATGAAGTAACACTGAAGATTTTACTGTGTAGAAACCTTGGGAACCAACAGTTCATGGTTCAGGAGCTTATCTCCTGTTTCTGTAGCCCAAGGCAGCTTGCTGTACAAGTGCACCCCCTGGACATGACTCTAGTATTTAACCCCAATCCATCCCTTGATGCTGAGTGCCAAGGAAGGAGGCATTGGGTACCATTTTTATAGTCTGTGGTATATGACTCGACAGGGAACTGAACCCCAACCTCCCAGCCTCAGGGTGAACCCTCTAACCACAAGGCTACTTAGCTGGTATTTTACACTGTGTACAAACAAGTTACTTATTCCATGAATAAATAAAAAGAGGACCAATTTCTATTTGTGTGTTGTGAATGACGCACTTTAGCCGGAATGGAACACTTCACATGTATTTACTGTTTGATCAGATATTCTCACTGTATGAAAACAGTCTGTTTTCTAGACAACTATTGGCAAATATATCCATGTTTGTGTTGTTGGCCTACGACCACACCTTTCTTCTCTGACACATCGTCAGCTGAAGTTCTTTTTCCCCCTCTTACTTTTTCCCTAATTTAGCGTAGCCATTATCTTTTACCCCTTTTTTCCCTCCCAATTTAGTTGTTATGCAATTAACAACCAAGTTGTTATTAATTCCTCCCCACATATTTCCATGTCACCATTGCCCTACTGGCTCACCTGCCAGTGAGGAGCCCCCACCGGGAGGCCATATCGCCTCCGGCTCCGTCCTACTTGTCTCCGAGTCGGATACGAATAGAGACGATACATCTTCAAACTGTCAGAAAACATGGAACAACTTCCTGGAGTACAATATTTATTAAATTCAACAGCTTATTATAAGTTCACGTACAGTTACCATTATACAGTATAATCCAGGGGTCTTCAACGTTTTCAGGCCAAGGACCCCCTAGCTGAGAGAGAGAGATGACGCAGGGACCCCCTCTATATTGTATAAAATTGGGCTTCAGATTCAACTTTTTTTGTTTACTTGGTCTGCTCTTTTTTCCCCTCTACACCAAACACCTCTTTGCCAAAAATAGCCGATCTACGAGGCGTTGAGAGCTTGTAGATCTGCTATTTTCGGCTAATGTTCCCCTCAGAAAAGGAATTCTAGGGTTCAAGTGGTTAATGTAAAAAAAACTAAATCTTATCACACAAAGATTTGGCGGACCCCCTGTAGTAGCTCCGAGGACCCCCTGTTGAAGACCCCTGGTATAATCAATAAATGTGCTGCAAATACAAAACAGTCCTCTGGCTAGTGGACGACAACCATTTGGGGCAGCTACCGTAGGTGACTCAACTCTATGCCCAGCCTAGAAGCACACAGCAATCACAGTCGCACACACATAAGTTAAAAGAATCAGAGCACCACCGTGAAAAGAAGTGAACGCTATCACGCCAAACAAACCTTTAGGGCTGTGTACTACAAAGAGTGAGACCTAGTGAAACCCCTTGTAGTAGATCATCTGCACCGCTCTCTCAGACTATAGGACAGGTAAACTGCACACACAGGACTCGGTATGTGGGGGGAAAGAAACAAACAAACATTAGTATAAAATAGCTCAAGTAGGCTAACAGTAACAAACGCTAAACTCAAACTATACAAAGCAGCAGTTGCAAAATCTTAAATTGGCCGTGTGTTCTCATACCCTCTTGCAACCTAAATGCAACTCACATGACAGTGAGGCATGGATGAACCCCAACAGAGCAAATAATAAAAACAGGAGACCTAGGTCTCAAGACCCACAGCCAGAAACCACCAAGCAGCCTATGTTTAGTATAGACTGCAGGGCATTTATACAATCACACTGATTGTAAAAGAGGAGGTGGATAGTGCAGCTGTCCTATGGTGGCCCCTGAGGATCAACTCTTGACTGGCTACAAATAGAACCATACATCTTTTTGTTCTTGTTAATCATCCATGACTTATTTATTTCTCTGTTGACTGTAGAGAGAGTGAAAAAAGCAATAGTGATTTCAAGTGAATTTGTTTGTGACTGGGGAGCAGTGGGAGTGTGTATTAGTGCATACCAGTAACTACTGTATGAGAGAGAACGTGCGTGTTTGTGACGCCTGCATGTATATGACTTGTGAGTGAGCACGTCACTGTTAGTGTCATCGGGGTGTAGTGCACACATTCATCTCATGCGTGTACACGACTGTATCTGCGAGTGTGTTTTGCGTGTGCATGTCGTTCACTCAGTTCTCACACCGTGAGAAAGCTGTGTTCCGGGGAAACTGTTTGACCGACATGCTCCACATGACAGGAAGTGGAGACCCCTCTGTTGTCCTCTCCCCCAAAACACACACACACACACACACACACACACACACACACACACACACACACACACACACACACACACACACACACACACACACGCACACACACACAAATGTTGGTTTTGAGAATTTTGCCCTAACCTTAACCATGACCGATGTACCCGTAACCCTAACAGTTACGTGTGCATCCGCCATTTGTTGTTGTATTTTACTGTTATCTGTTTGTGGATAAATAAGAGGTTATTATGTGAGTATTTAAATATGCGATCCCTAACCCTAATCATAACCCAAATATGCTGAATATTTGTCTAGTTGTAACCGTAGTTCTGAAAAACTCTTTCTAAAGTAAACCATGAAAATGACTGGTACCCCAGGCCCAGGGGACCTGAATAATGTCCGCACAAGGGTCAATTTTGACAGGTCTTATGATCCTTGTGGGGATTTTTGGACCCCATGTGGATTGTAACACACACATCATGTAGATTGGCTACACACAGTGTGTGTGTGTGTGTGTGTGTGTGTGTGTGTGTGTGTGTGTGTGTGTGTGTGCGTGCGTGCGTGCGTGCGTGCGTGCGTGCGTGCGTGCGTGCGTGAGTGTCTGTGTGCATGTGTGTGTGCGTGTGTGTGTGCATTTGTGTGTTTATGTGAAAGCCATGGTTACATGTAAACAATAATGTGATTATTATTTATACTGTGATTAGTCTGAGAAAGCCGTGTCCATGTCTCTGCAAAAACAGGCGCTTCTATAATAGCTTACTCCCATTTATTGTGAATAATGGATAATTACACAAAAAAAATGACACCTATAGCTTCTGTCGTGAAATTCTGGATCAATCAGTAATTGGAGTTGGAGACAATATTCTAGGTGGTGATGGTTATGCTTTAAATGTACATGAGGAGAAGTAAAATAACACTCAGGTCATGGTACGGTAGTTCTGCCAACGAGCACAGGGATCAGACCATAGTTATACTCTAGCTCAGTGGTTCTCAAAGTGGGGTCTGGGGACCACCAGGGGTCCTTGGGGTGTTCCAGGGGGTCCTCAGCAAAAGTAGTTAATATAGCATCAAAATAATTTTAAACTCGCTCTTTATTCATTTATAGGTTGGCTATTCAAAAATCAGAGAGCTTGTACATCTACTATTTTTTAAATAAATTGAAAAATATCGAAGATTTTGAATAATCTTTGATAATTATCTAATATAAATCTTCTCTTCTGGGGGACCCTGGCAAAACCTTTTCCAATGGGGGTCCGCGGCAAAATTACACTTCAATTTAAAAAGTTTGAGAACCACTGCTCTAGCTGCTACAAGGTCAAGCTGAACCATGACAAGACAGGCTGTACCAAAACAATAGCTATCAGGCCAAGTTACAAAATTTCATGTCATATCTAAGGTATTATAAGTACTATAAAGTTTAGATATAAAGATTAGATATAATCAACCGTAATAACAATATAATAATTCTACAACAATTCTTCCTCACTTCCCTACTCTGGGGTGAACAGCTTGTTGATCGGCAATTTTCAGCTAAAATATTTGATGTGGAAGAGAATAAAGGATGGGACCAAGTGACCCATGGGGGACCCCGGTAAACAAAGTATATATAGGGTTTAAGTGGTTTAACTGTACTTAACCACTTGAACCCCACCATGGGGGAAACTTTCACCAAAACTAGCAGATTTACAAGCTCACACGCGTTGTGAGCTTGTAGATCAGCTATTTTGGCTAAGAGATTTGGTGTGTAGTGAAACTACATGATCTAAATTTTGTTTAAATTGGTATAGTGTTGAATTGGTTTTAGCTGTAGTTTTAGAATAACGAGATAACAATCTAGCCTATACACAATATTTAAATGTGTGATCAGATCTCATGGCCTGTTGTTTTTCCCCCATAGAGTTACCGCATATAAACGTTTGTGAATACCGCCCAACTCACTCCAAATCCAACTCACTCCATGAAGACTTAAGAAATATTTGCCCAACTCACTCCAGGGCTCGCCCAACTCACTCCAGGGCTGGGACAACTCCCTCCAGGACCAAAGACCAACTCCCTCCAGGACCATAGCCAACTCACTCCAGGACCAAACCCAACTCACTCCATGCAATGTCACCAGTGTAATATTGGTTCAATGTGTCAGTGGTGTAAAGTAACTAAGTACATTAACTTAAGTACTGTACTTATGTACAATGTTGGGTATTTGTGCGTTATTTGAGTATTCCCAACTTCCAATGGTTTTACCTCTACTCCACTACATATTGGATCCACATATTGTTTTTTTACTCCACTAAATGTATTTGTTTTACTAGTTACTTTGCAGCTATAAATTATAATATTATAGTGTGTGTGTGTGTGTGTGTGTGTGTGTGTGTGTGTGTGTGTGTGTGTGTGTGTGTGTGTGTGTGTGTGTGTGTGTGTGTGTGTGTGTGTGTGTGTGTGTGGGTTGAATCGGTGGAGACTCTTACATTCTAACCCTAACCCTAACCCTAACCCTAAACCCTAACCCTAACCTGGGTGGAGGGTGATTATGCGGGTGAACTCAGTGGAGGAGGGCCAAAACCTTAACGAGGAATATAACAACACCTCTTGATTTGACCAACAATAGAATAAGACATCTAACAAACACTGGACTCCAAGTGCCAAAGTGGCCAGCGAGCCCCCCCCCCCCCCCCCCCAGAACCATTAAGTTGTTTTGTAGAGACAGTATTTAAAACTTTAACCAAGCCTAAAACAGAATAGAGTTAAAAGTAACAAATTCCTCAATATTGTACTTAATTCCTCAATATTGTACTCAATAATAATTTTTGGAGTGAGTTGGGCAAGTGTGTGGAGTGAGTTGGGCAAGTGTGTGGAGTGAGTTGGGCAAGTGTGTGGAGTGAGTTGGGCAAGTGTGTGGAGTGAGATGTCTGGAGTGAGTTGGGCGCGATTTGGAGTGAGTTGGATTTGGAGTGAGTTGGGCGGTTACCACGTTTGTTTCTGTGCATCAATTTTGTCTTTAAATGTGTCCACAGGATGGCGCTGTGGCTTAACTATACAACTATGGTTGCTTTGTTTATCTGTGCATCCAGTTTGTCCAGCAAATCCTCCAAGCCAAGGCATAGGAATCTAACTCTATCATAGGATTACATAGGACCGCAATGGAAACAAGTCCACTAGGACTTTTTTGTGTAAATGCTTTTAGACCAAGTGTATGACTGTACTCGTGCTGTTTGCATTTCTGTTAAAGTAATCAATCAATCAATCAATCAATCAATCAATCAATCAATCAATTCTGTCCTATCTGACTTCCTTTGATTCTGTGTTGCTTCAGCAAGGCCATGGCGTGGCGTAACTGAGATGAGAGATGATGATTTGAAGTAAATGCGTTTATGGAGTATGGTTAAAAATACAGGCAGAGAGAGAGAGAGAGAGAGAGAGAGAGAGAGAGAGAGAGAGAGAGAGACTTGACAACGTGACACCCTACCCCCACCCCCCTGTGTATGCAGTATACAGCAGGGTCTACAGAGACAGAGACTTGCTTTGCTTTTGTCCACTTTCGTGTTGGTTGCTGCTAGTTACACCGGAATTGTTGACCAACCTAAATCTGTGACCCATGTGGTCCTGTTTTCTCTGAAGCAGCACATTGTTAATTGGTCCTATTTACGAGCATAGTCGTTTTCATTGAAGTATTTGCATAGCCTACATGTCATATAGTAGGCTATCCTCCATGAAACAGTAGCATACATGCATTCAAACCACATTGTCATCACATGTCCCACACACAGAAGGATTGGATTGAGTTAAGACGTGACAGCCAGCTAAAAGTGACCAAGAACTATACTGTAATTGTATGACTTATTTTTTCAGAGAGGTCCCCAGAGGTTTGGCTACTTCAAAATCATCAACACATTTTAACCAAGTGAAACTCTCAAATCTTGACCTCTAAAGAAGCTTCACTTCTCTTTGAAATATTTCCCATCAAAACAAGAAGTGTGTATACAGTCCTTCTGTGGTCACATACAGTAGCAGTAGCTGGTAAGTGTCTTCTCACAGACTTCAGTTCTATCAAACAGAGTCTGCAGCGTCTTCACAAGAGAAACATCAACAAATATTCAACAGGTTTCCCTTCACTGAAGTTGTTTTGAAAGTTGACATTGCGCTGGAAAAACTGACCTTTTCAGTGCATGGTGCTCAGAAAATGGATTATTTTCTTTGAATAACATCTGCAATTCCTACAACTGACTGATCAACATTACCCTTTTGTCTATGTAGAATTTCCTCAATGGAACAAAGGGTGTCACTGTGTGTTGAGGTTGACAAAATATCATTTTACTATTTGCTATTAGATTTAATGGAAAGCACAGGGAGCATCCCCCTCCCTTATCTGGAGGGCGATGCTTGGTTTAGGGACAGTGGTGTAAAAGAGTTCCTGTTGACAGCCGTTGTTATGGCTCTTCAGAGCAGATCTCAACCGGTCGTTATACAGTATCATTTAGTACTTTTTCTGATTTATTATTTAAGCTACTATTATTTTACAAAATATTTTATTGAATTTTTTTGCCTAATAATAATAACAAATAATCTTCCAAATGTCAAATTGCTTTCATATTGCATGATTTCATACATAACATTATTTCTTGAAATAATTTGTGAAGTATGGACCAGAGCTAGGATCAGTGTGTAGCCTATATGCTCCCACTAGCTCAGATTATGGAAAACAACAAAATAAGCTACAGTACCATAGTTATGCAAACGATGCACAAATCTACGTATCACCAGAGGACTATGGTCCAATACAAACACTGAGTAAATGCATTGAACAAATCAACAATGGGATGTGCCAAAATGTTCTTCAATTAAACAAAGACAAAACTGAAGTAATAGTTTTTGGAGCCAAGAAAGACAGATTAAAAGTCAGCGCCCAACTCCAATCGGTAATGTTAAAAACCTCTAGCCAAGTCAAAAACCCTGCTGCTGTCATGGACTCAGACCTGAATTTAAACAGTCACATTAACACAATCACAAAGTCAGCCTACTATCACCTTAAAAATATAGCAGGGGTTAAAGGACTTATGTCTCAGCAGGATCTAGAACAACTTGTCCATGCATTCATCTTCAGTAGACTTGACTAAACAGTTTATTTACAGGTCTCCCTAAAAAAATCTATCAGACGACTGCAGTTGATTCAGAATGCTGCTACTCAAGTCCTTATTAATACCAAAAAAGTGGAGCATATCACTCCAGTTCTTAAATCCTTACACTGGCATCCTGTGTGTCAAATAATGTATTTCAAAATACTACTGTTGGTCTATAAAGCTTTAAATGGTTTAGGGCCAAAATACATTTCTGATCTTGCAGGATATCATGAAACCAGCAGCATTTAGTTTTTATGCATATCTAGAACAAACTCCCAGAACTGCAGGTCTGCTGCCACTCTTATTTCCTTTAAAACACAAGTAAAGACCTTTCTGTTTGCTGCTGCCTTTGATTCAGTTATTTTTCTTTTTTTCACTTTTCTTTTCTCCTCTGCACTGTATCTGTACATTTCATTTGTTTTATGCATCCTAATGTCATTTTATAATTGTATTATTGTGTTTCCTTTGCTTGATGTTTTGTGTAAAGCACATTGAATTGCCTTGTTGTTGAAATGTGCTATACAAATAAAATTGCCTTGCCTTGCCTTGCCTTACTCGCATATAGGCACAGTTTTATAGGATTATAAATAATCCAATAAAAGAAAATAGGATTTTTTATACGATTTTTTCTATTAATCCTAGGAGAATATACTCCCCTACTTGTAGGCTATAATGGGATGTATGAAGCTAAAAATAAAACTCTTGAATCTTGACCCCGGATCAGACTGGACATTTGTAGGCTATTATACAAGAATCGATACAAATAAATACATCTCTGTCAGTCTCGTCCGAGACTAGACCTCAATTAACCCTGGCTGCACGTGTATCAGTGTTGTTGTTTTTTATGTTGGTTATCAATCACGTCACGTGACAAGCGACATGTACAGCCTTTGATGGCCAACTAGGTCGGACCCCATGCAGTCAGTTCATTCTACCTACAATTCAGAATAAAACAGAAAGAAAGCATTCGTTCGAATTTCATTTCTGACCCAGATTGCTGCCTGCGTATCCTTTTTCGTGCTGGCCGCGATGATTGACTGCATGTGTGCATGTGTGCTTCTCCAGGTCTGAATGAATGGATGGATGGATGGATGTGTTTCTACTACTACTGAGAGACAATCAATGACGGGAGGAGGACACGGGAGGGACAGCGGATGGATGAGGGAAGGAATAGCCTTCAATTGGACGCCTTGACAAAAATATCGGCCCGCAAACGTCCGTCAAGAAGCGGGTAAGTGCTGAGGAGAAAAAAACAGGTTTCATAGCCTATATTAGGATAGGAATAGGATACTCCTCATTCCATTACAGCCAGAGCCAGTGTTGCCGTGTCGGCTTATTATAAGCGACCGTGGGCTTCTTCACATTGAGTGCCAAAAACGGTCCGGACCGTTTTTCATAATCCTAACAAGGTGTGCCAAAAACGTTTTTTTTTTTTTTTTCATTTTTTTTTTTTTTTTTTCCTTCACAGCACCAGGAGATATCATTTTACGAAGATTTAGACTCCAATCCACTTCCTTGTTAAGTTATGACTTCAAAAGCCTGTATCTCGGCTCTACTGTACTTTTTGTTTTTACGATGTATTTTCGACTATTTTCAACTGGCTGCAACTATGGAACGGATTACCGAATGTTTTTAATCTTTTTCCCCGGATTGTACGAGACCTCTATGTGTGTAATGACGGTATCACCGTGAGGACGGTGATCACTGAAAATGTTTTGTGACTACTTGAAAAAGGTCCAAAAATGGTTAAAATTCCAGGCACTGGAGGTACCCTGTTTTGAAAAACCCCTGGCACTCAATGTGTTAGGATAGGAATAGGATACTCCTCATTCCATTACAGCCAGAGCCAGTGTTGCCGTGTCGGCTTATTATAAGCGACCGTGGGCTTCTTTTTCTGTAAAGTTGCTTAAATATTGGTTGTTGCGTTTTTTTGGGCTTGTTTCTAAAGTGTAGCTGCTTATTTAGGCTCCCTTCCAAGTGTTTTATTTCTTATTTTAACCAGTGGTTCTCAATGTTTTCATGAAATTGTTTCGTCCCACAGAGAGCATTTGTGTTGTTAGAAATGTTTCAAAAAACATTCCAAATATTCCACATTTCATTGCAAGAGTTTTTGAAAATAGCCGATCTACAAGCTCACCACGCGTTGCATCGTGACGCATTCTGAGCTTGTAGATCGACTATTTTCAAATAGCCAATGCATAATAATAGGTTTAAACTTGAAGTGTTTTGGGCTTGTTTTCCTAGACCTCGTTGCTTATTTCTCTCACAAAATATGGCAACACCGGTCAGAGCAGCGAAGACGCTGACAGTGTCGCCTAATGAGAGACAAGGTTCTAGCAGCTTCAACGTTTACCCTTTTTCTATTTTCTTTTTTTTTTTAATAGCGAACGCGATTAGATCCCCCAATTGGCCATGTCATTGAGAATACCCTTGCATATTTTACAATTGCATTGCAAATAGATGAAGCCTTCGCTGCTTGGCTGCATTTGGTTGACATTATACCCGGTGGCATGGCTTTGCATCGGTTCACTGCTCCCCCTATATAAAACACGGGTCGTCGCATAGGCTACATCCAAGGTCTTTTTATTCTCCCTCCCTCCCTATGATTGCATGTCTAGCCTATTATACCCTATGCAGTGTTTCTCAACCAGTGGTCCTGGGACCACGTTGGTCCTTGAGGGGGTTCCAGGTGGTCCCCGGTTAAATGATGGAGATGGAGTTGGTAATGGTAACCAAATGGTAACCAATTGTATAAGTCAGAGCATGGCAAATTGTGCTATAATGTGAATGTTGTTTTCAGTCTGGCAGAGTCCTGTCATGTTCTGAGTCTGACAGTGTTGTATCAAAAGTATCTGCAACTGATATTTTATTCACAAGTTTATGTCACAGACAGATGAAGGTTTGTCAACCTATAGTTTTCTTTTTCAAAATGTTGATCTTAAATCCATAATAAATATTGTCTATTATAGGTTAATATTGTGTCTCAGTGTTAATTTATCCATTTGTAAATGTGTACATTTGGTTACATTTTGTACACTCATGTGCAGTAGGCTACCTGTATCCCACACAACTCTACTTCAGACATTTGACAAACCACATGGCCGGACAGGCTGTCTGTGTGAAGCCGTGCAGTTTGTCACACAGTCACTCGCCCACTGCTAGACTCGTGAAAGTTTTGGAAATCTGATATGAGAAGGGAAGGGAGGGAGAGAGAGAGAGAGAGAGAGAGAGAGAGAGAGAGAGAGAGAGAGAGAGAGAGAGAGAGAGAGAGAGAGAGAGAGAGAGAGAGAGAGAGAGAGAGAGAGAGAGAGAGAGAGAGAGAGAGAGAGAGAGGGAGGGGGGGGAGAGAGGGGGGGAGAGAGAGAGAGAGAGAGAGGCTTCTAGTATGTGGCTGATGCACTGTTAGGGCTAAAAATAATCTGACTTTTCTTTCTCTCTCCAATATTCTCTCTCTTTCTTTCTCTCTCTCTCTGTCTCTTAATTTACCCTTTCCTCAAAACCTAGGCACCCGGAATGAACCTATAGGTCAATAAGGACTGCTGTTTTTGTCAGAGGTAAGCTGTTTTTTTGTGTGTGTCTCTATAATTAGCCCAGGCTGTGTCAATGAACATTGACAGGCGGTAGTAAGGACTTGGTTTGAGGAACATGGCTGTGTGTGTGTGTGTGTGTGTGTGTGTGTGTGTGTGTGTGTGTGTGTGTGTGTGTGTGTGTGTGTGTGTGTGTGTGTGTGTGTGTGTGTGTGTGTGTGTGTGGAGACTGGAGAGTGCTTCTATATGTTAAGCGACAGTTGAGTGTCGCTTGGCTTGACTGTGTGTTGGTTACACTGTTTACTTGTTACTTTAACTGGCACTACTACTACCCTATGGGACCATTAACTATTCAAAAGATCCTTTGTGTTTGAATCAAATTTGTTGTCCAGTCAGTTGTGCTTTGATTTATAAACACTGTAGTTATGACAATTAGCCCACCACTCCATCTGAAAGATATGACCATTCCAAATATTTAGTCTAAGCTTCTCCCCTTAAATCACTGAGTGAAAAAACACTGATTGTATTTTGAATGCCTTTTAAGCCATTAAATCCTAGCAAAGTAGCCCAATGTCTTTTCACCTACACAGTAGGTCTATAATGACTATGACAATAATACTTGTATTGATTGAGTTTGATTGATTGAGTGCCACACATACACATTCCCAGTCAGCACAGGATTTCATTCACAATTCATTGTAATTTAACACTAGTATAATACTAGTGTAACAACGCCTATGTGACAATGTGTATGTAACATAATCATGCCAGTGTACACGCTGGCAAACTCAAAGTGTACAAATGGAACCAAATGGACTCTTAAGTGGCCATTTGTACACTCTCTGAGTTAAACAAAATTGTATTGTGCATTAACAGAGGGAGCAACAGTGTGGGCCTAATGTGTATAGTCATGCTATCTGAGTGCATTATGCTTAAGTGATCAAAAAGCAGAGCTGAATTAACTCAGCTTACTGGGGCTATTTGCAA
The DNA here is from genome assembly GCF_963454915.1 of Gymnoscopelus microlampas. NCBI lineage: Eukaryota > Metazoa > Chordata > Actinopteri > Myctophiformes > Myctophidae > Gymnoscopelus > Gymnoscopelus microlampas. The sequence goes on from NC_139960.1 coordinate 31,705,950, forward strand.
GCAAGGCGCTTGAATGAAATCATGTTAAATTAACTGGACACTGTCAAATCATTTACATTAATACTGAGGATTATTCTATGTGCCGTTATGTAATGGAGTGTGTTTTAAACTATGGTTTGTGTCTGCATGCTCTTAGCATTTTATTAATGAGCCTGGATCTCAAGGCAAGAGAGAGTTAAAGAATATTCTGCTTATTAGACCATGTTGAACGTTCTGGTGGTTGTGTCTTGTTGTGCTTCAGGGACTATAAGCATTCTTGCTAACTCCTATATATTTACATGGCATTCTTAACTGCACTGTACAATACTGTACTGTATTTGAATGCCCTGTTCAGTAATATATTACTGTCCCTCTCAAATAAACAAATAAATGGAATGTGGGTAAAAACTGTTGAGGTAACAGTTTATGACGAGGCTAAAAGCAAACATAATGATTTAGCTGTTTAAAGGGATGTTAGGTCATGTCAGTGTGCTAATGCCTTGTGTTCTTTATGTGCGAGTGCTTTAGCTAGCTAAGCCTCCTGGGTTGTCAACAATACCAGGAGAGGTTAACAACAGAAGGGCTTTGGAGTCAAGGTCAGGCATGTGTGTAGTGCACGTTTTACACACACACACACACACACACACACACACACACACACACACACACACACACACACACACACACACACACACACACACACACACACACACACACACACACACACACACACACACACACACAAACAAACATACACACATGGTCATTAAAGTGCAAGCATGTGGGTGTCTAAATAGTTACGGGCTAATAAACAGGCAAAATATTTTCTTTATTTATACATTTTGATTTTGAGGTTCACACATGACAACAAATGCAACAAATACAGTACCTCTGATGCTTTGTTTTTTTGTTTTTAACTTGGTTGGATTTGTTTTTTTTTCATCTCTTAAATCTATCTCACCATCATTGTTACTGTTGTCTATTAAGGTTAGCTGATCAGTAATAAACTCATACTGTATTACTGTAGCTTCTGTTCTTGCCTTCTTGCCTAAGACCAATATCGCTTACATATTTTCCATGTCATTCACCTCTTCAGAGCTTTACTTCTGATTGTCAAACTGGTCATAGGCCTCATTTATACTTCATTGCATGTCTGTGTGGTGCAATGAGAATTACAGAGGTTTTAGATCTGCTATTTTTTAAAATCTATCCTATATTGGTGAATGTCCAAAGTAGGGACGCCAGGTTCAAAGTGGTTACAAATCAGGACTCTGACGGCAGCCATATTGGCAAGAAGTTGAACATTGCCAGTGCTTTAGTGTTAATTTTTAGTCATTCATTTATTTTCGTGATTGTACAGTGGAGATTAGACAGGAAACAAAGTGGAGAAACAAGAGAGTAGAGAGTGACATGCAGCAAATGGTCTGCCCGACTCACTGTCAGGCATCATCAGAGCCTACTGTATGTGGTACACGCCTCAACAACTGCCCCCCCCCCCAACCCAACCAATGCTTTAGTTTTGTTTGACAATCATCTCAACACAATGTTGAATGTCTAGTCTGTTCTTGAGATATGTCTGCTTTATGTCATTTTTACCATGACCTTGATTTTGACCTTTTCAACCCAAAAGTTAACCATGCATTTTGACCATGCACTTTTCTTTTCCCTCCCACAAACTGTGTGCTACAAACGTTGTTTCATGTTTTTTGACTGACCAGCGCGTCATTCACCATTGACATGGGCTGCCAACCAATGATGAACTCTATTCATGTTATACCCCCCCCCAGGCTTATGTGGACCAATCGGGTGGCGGTATGGGCTTGTCATTTTGTGGCAACGACAGGACCGATTCGTACAACGTGGACCAGGGTGTGTTGAATAATGGCTGCTTCGTGGACGCTCTCAACCTTGTCCCCCATGTCTTCCTGCTCTTCATCACCTTCCCCATCCTCTTCATCGGTAAGACACACACACACACACACACACACACACACACACACACACACACACACACACACACACACACACACACACACACACACACACACACACACACACACACACACACACACACAGAAATTGTACTTAAGTACAGTACTTGAGTAAATGTACTTGTTACTTTACACCACTGACTGCCCTGGCACTTATAAGCTCGATATCTCCCCTGGCCAAGAAGGCAGAGTGGTAGGAGATTGTTCTCCATGCGAGAGGCCGGGTTCAAGTCACTGGGTAGGACATGTGTAACTTATACGGATTGCAGCTTCTTTGTCTGACAGACAGAAAAGAGAAAGTGTGTGTGCCTCTGTCCACATATGTTACTGATGTCTGTGTACATAAGCTTCTTACTAGGTCAATAATACATCAGACATGACTACATCTGCTATGTGGTGCAGTAATCTCTGAGGATTATCCACACGAACCCCCGAACATTTGGTGAAAATTGCAGATCTACAAGCTCACAGCGCGTCGCAACGCGTTTTGAGCTTGTAGATCACAATTTTCTGCGAAGAGATTTGGTATAGAGGGAAATTCGGTATAGAGGGAAATTCTAACGGACCTAGTATAGAACCCTGGGGGAACCCGTTCAACTAAGTATATAGGGTTTAATTGGTTCATTGGAAGAGAGAGACAATCCAAGACATGTTCATGGGCAGGGGAGACACTGTACTGCATTGGTTCTCAAAGTGGGGTCCGGGGACCCCCAGGGGTTCCAGGGGGTCCCCAGCTAAATGATGGACAGGAACCAAATGGACCCTTATGGGTCTGTAACTCTGAGAGTGTACAAATGGAAACAAATGGACCCGTTAGGGTTAATTTGGTTCCATTTGTACACTCTCAGAGTTAAATTAACATTGGTTTTACAATGTGAATTGGGGTCCCAGAGGTATAAATGCCATTAAATGGGGGTCCGTAGCCTAATGCATGTCAAACTGGGGGTCCTTGAAATTAAAATGGTTGAGAATCACTGCTAGAGAGCCGTAAAAACCTTGTCTTATTGGGGTCCCTGGCTTATCTTTTCAAATGGGGGTCCGCGGGGTAATAAGTGTCAATTAGGGGGTCCTTGAAATGAAAAGGTTTGAGAACCACTGCTGTAGTGTACAGCTTCGATGTTTAACCCATTTAGACCGGGAAAGCCTACGTGTATATGTTGTTATACCGTTCAATCCGGGAAAGCATCTGTGTCATTTTAGATATCGTTGTTGTCGGGCAGAAACCTCCTATCTCCATATTCTAACTTTTTGCGTTTATTTAGTAAATTAACGCCCTACTAGATCATACTACAGCGTCACACAAAAGCATCAAAAGTAGCAGATCCACAAGCTCAAAACGCGGCGCGTTGCGACACAAGACAATGACTCAACAAGGACTGACTGGGGCTTAGTCCACATGAACACGGGTATTTTTTTAAAAACTCATATTTTCATATATTTTTTTAATATCTGCGTCTTCATGGCCAGGTTTAAAAATATATCTATGTCCACATGAAAACGTATTAAGATGGTACAAACGCAGCTGTCACTGCGAGACAGTCTATTTACAGCCGGTTAACAACTGCAGTCTCGCGATGACAGCCAAATATATACAGCAGCTCTTCTTTGGAATTGTCAATACAATTATACATTGAGCTGTGAGTGCATCGAAGAACAGGGGATCAGAGAACAATGTGTATTATGTCTTCTTATATTTCCCTCAACTGATTATTTGACAACGTTTGCAATCATTCAATAGTGTTTATTCAAACGCTTGTCCACCTGGCTCTCATTGAATTCAATGCATGCGTCAGGGCTATTATTGTTATAGTCATACTGTAGCCTATATACTCATTGTATGTCCCGAAACTAGCTGTTGCCAATATGAAATGAATAGGCCTAAATAGGCTATTGAGAAAATAGGAGGATCAAAACGTCCGCTCCTTGTGTCACCTTTTTTCACTATGTCACTTTTTACACTTTTGTAATTAAATATCCTAATATATATTTTCAAAATCCAAAACATCCAAAGAGCCTCAATGTCTTTTTGGCAATGTGCGAGCCTCCTTGTTTGTGGACTTCATTGCTGGCCTCTCTCGTACCTGGCTGTAACTTTTGGTATGCGCAAGCCTTCAGTCAAGAGCACAAAGCAAACCTTACTATCTTATTGATTTTTGATTATGATAAAATGCTGATAGAATGCGCACATCAGCTGTTGGGGTACTGGGTTAAAAGAGGATCATGAAAGGAATAGAAACGGTCCGTGTATGAAATTTACTGGAACGAGGAGAGTACAAGTGTAGCACGTTCCATTGTGGTTGACATGGTCATAAATTAGGCAAAATATTTCCTCAGCGCAAACGTGATTCATACATTATTCAGACAATTCGAATGATCTAGTAGGTTACTCCCACTGCGCGTGCTTCAGGCACTATTTTTGGTTTGTAAACTGTCATTGTAGACTATAGCCTACTCCGTGTATGAAGGAAAGTACAGGTGTAGTCTACACGTTCGATTGATGTGGTCACTGGTCACTATTAATTCATGCAAAATATTGATAGACCTAAGTGATTTAGTTTATTCATTCAATCATAACAGAACATCCGTTGCAAGTGTAGACCTATGGTATCATTGGTATGGAGTCACCATGTCACTCTGGCTAGTTTATCTAGCCAATAATCTCCATGTCCTCAAACACGCACGCACGCACGCACACACCTGCCTGCATACATACAAGCCCAACGGTGTGTGCGCGCAGTTTGTCACACTGTGGAAACTGCAGTCCTACAGTCTTTGCCATTACGATTACCAAAAGCTATGTTTAAAAAAATACCCGTGTACGTGTGGACGGGGCCTGAGGAACGAGACTGGTATACACATGAGGGGTGATTGCAAATGAGATACAGTTTAGCCAAAGAGAAACATAGAACCAAGAAAACTAGAACGGGGAACAACATGCATAGATACAAGACCTAGACGCTACAATCAATGTGACAAAACTCTGAGACTGTGACACCCCCAGTTTGATACACATTAGACCACAGACACCCATTTGATTTGCTTCCTTGGCCTGCTGGCAGCGTGCAGAAGATAGTTGCGGATCGGTCCAGTGGTTTTCGAGATAGCTGCAAACAGACAGACACTGTAATCCAGACAGACTGGACGGACGGACAGACAGACAGACAGACACGATAGACAGACACGATAGACAGACACGATAGATACCATTGATACCATTGATACCATAGATACCATAGATAGTCCAATACAACATAACACAATGACAGGTGATCCAGCTGTGTAACACCTGGATTATACGTAATTCATATCACTTCAAAATTATACTTGTCTGAGCAAGGACATCTCGTTTGACAAATGGATTTCCTCACGTCATGAAACGGTAGGAGCTAAGACGTGAGCAAGAGACAAGTGAGGGATGCAAGGATGGAAAAATAACTACCAGGATTATAGTCAATAATATGTCACACTCAGCTCCATTCATATGCACACACACACACACAGGGCTGGGCAGTATGTCGATATAATCCACATTGTGATACTGTATCAGACTAGATTTTGGAAAAGCATGCGCACACACAGATCTACTCATTCGCATTACCAGTGTGGAGTACGGTTGCCAACTACCTGATATTCAAATAAAGGACACCCGGCCGGGCGTTCCTTATTTCGAAGCAAAATAAGGGATGCTCAGATAAATCTCTGTATATGTGTACAGTTTTTGTATATTATTTAAACAACCTGTATTTTAGTATATGTGCTGTTTGAACTTGTAAGATGTGTGTCATTGATTGATTCCTCAAAAATAAGGAACAAAGTGTGTCCCTTGTGAGTTAAATAAGGGACACGTCTTTTTAGTTTCCAAATAAGGGACGACGCTGTATTTCATGGGACGGTTGGCAAGAAGAACAGTTGGTTGCTTCCTAGTTTTCTTCCATCCTTCCTTCTTAACCTTGTCTGTTGTTCAGCAATGATTGGAACTGTGTGACTGTGGTGTCCCTTACTCAGTCTCTGGGGGTTTATGACTATGATTTACTGTTAATGTGTTGTTTAACTAGTGTGTGTGTGTGTGTGTGTGTGTGTGTTTGCTTGCTTATCTCTGTGTATGCACGTCAGTGTCTGTGTGTATACGTGTACAGCAAGTGGGAGTATTTGTGTGTATGCTTGTGTGCACGCTACTTACAAATGTTATTATTACTTGTGTGTGTGTGTGTGTGTGTGTGTGTTTGTGTAGTTTCTGGGAAGGGTTTGAACTCTGCACTCTGACCCGGCTGTTTCCCTGAGGACTCACTAATTAATGCTTCCTGGGTTTGGGTCATTTATTATAGATAGACGGTGTCCCCTGAGGTCCCCAAAATGGCTCTGGTCCATTTGGTTTAACAACAGAAACCAAATTAACGTTAAAGTAATAAGCCCTCAGTGGTGGAGATTAACAAAGCACATTTACTTGAGCAGTGTACTTGAGTACATTCTTTGAGTATCTGTACTTTACTTGAGTATTTGTATTTTTAGATACTTTCACTCCACTACATTTCAAACACAAATATTGTACTTTTGACTCCACTACATTTCTAGGAAGGGAAAAATGTACATTATGAATTAACCGCTTAAGCCGTATTTCAAATATAATGAAATGAGCAGATCTGTAGGGCATCGCAGTTCCCGCCCACTTCCTGGTGCCACTGCAAAATACTCAATGCATTTTTCCCATTGACTTTTCCAAAAATATTTATATCAATTCATTTAAGCCTAGAATCAAGCTATCCAGGCTCCTGGTGAATCATGACCGTAAAACGTTTGATTCTGTGAATTTTTTTTTTTGAAAATGGCAAAACAAAGGGTATTTATTAAATATAGTATATCATATAATTAAATATAAAATAAAAACAAATCACAGAAAAAAATGTTTAATGGTCATGATTCACCAGGAGCCTGGATGGCTTGATTCTAGGCTTAAAATAATTGATATAAATATTTTTGGAAAAGTCAATGGGAAAAATGCATTGAGAATTTTGCAGTGGAACCCGGAAGTGGCCGCAACTGCGATGCCCTATAAGCTCACAGCATGTTGCGACACGTTGTGAGCTTGTAGATTTTTTTATACAGCAATGCATTGATATTAAATAGAAAATATACTTTGTAATTTGTACTTTTGTACTTTTTTATGTTAAAAACATGTGCTATGAATAATGTTTTAAAAGCAAGTACTCCAGTACTACCAGAAGTATCTCTACTTTGACTACTGAGTACTGGGATTGAGTGCTTTGTCCACCACTGTAAGCCCTGTTGTTCTGACCGGGGAAACCGTTCTCCCCAAATGACACAGTACCATTTCCTGGGAGAAAATAGTGTAGTAACTGAGTAGTAATACTGTAATATGCCTGACTACGCCACCTCCCGCTTGTGGAGGGGGCAGGAGGAACCCCTAAACCTTACACTGTTCAACTTCCCTTAAACAGGAACAATTACTTTACTAGAGGCAGTTGGTGGAAAAATATAACAACTTTATTACCATGAAATTACAAAACACATCACTGTTGTCTATTACAAACTAGCACGACAATTAAGGTCCTTAAGGCAAGGTATTTAGTATTAAATACCTTCGGCCCCGGCGGGTCGGCCCGTGCACACAGTGAATACCAAAATAACTAGGGGAAAAGAAAAGGGGACAGGCCTGGCCTCAAATAAATCATGCAATATAAATACAAAATTCAAATACAAAACATGCACTGCCAGGTTATATCAATACACACCATTAAAAACCAAAGGGGTCCCCAGTGCAGTCCCAAGCTGAGAGGAAAACCGTGTGCAGCAGGGCGGACCCGGCCTTTAACAGGGTTACACAAATTAAACTGTAACAGAACAGAGGAGAGAAACAGTTAAAATATGCCAATATGGATAAATGTTAAAACCTATGCCTACAGTGTACCTTGGCTAAATGGCTCAAATAAACAAAACAAAAAGAGTAAATTAACAGTGGAAAACAGTGGCCGGTGTGGTCCCATTAAGGAGACAAACAAAACGCATTAGTTGCCAACCCTAGTATCACACTAAATAAAACACTATATTCAAATCATTAAAAGAACAAACAGCTTAAAACCTACTTTGTGTTGCAGTAACTGTGCACACAATGCAAGGCCAAGGCGAGGGGGGCAACCTCAACACCAGAGCATGCTGTATAAAAGAAGACAGTGATGTTACAAACTAAAATACATTAAAATCCACAAAGAGTCAATGCATAAAATGTATACTGCTTTACCCGTGTCTCCAAGTAGGGCAGACAGAACAGACACCACAGGAGGTCACTTCATTTGTAAAACTGAAATAATAAATAAATGCATTAAAATAAGATAATAAAACACAATGATGTTGGCTAAATTAAAGTGCTAAAGAGCATGGGAAGCCTCCATGTGCTCAACAGAAAATAGGCAACCAAACAAACAAAAGCCAACATGTGCTCAAACAATAAGCTTTTGTTTGTTGCATTAGCTGCAACAAACAAAAGTAGCAGATCTACAAGGTTCAGTTTTTTTTGGCCTACCATGTGTTCTCCTTCTCCCTGCATGAACCATGCAGCCTACAGCAGAGACAAATGGCTCTCTACTGGGAGGAGCTAGGCCTTTGTACTTCCTGGTCATGTGACTAAGTCAGGTGCAGTGGGTGCACCAGTCACCTAGATTCCCACAATAGAATGAGATTCTTTTTATGTTCTGTTCTCCATTAAAAAAAAAAGAGTGAACTGTTCCCATCATAACAATAAACAAGCACAATCGTTCAGATATAAAAGCATGTTAACTTAGAATGTCGCTTCCTGTCTAATGTCTTCCGTACCAGGCAGTAACACAGCCTGACAGAAAGCTTTCAATGGAGCTGTTGTAGACTTGTAGTCCTGGATGCGGGGGCCTACTCCGAACTTCCCAAGAGTCCCTTCAAGAGTGGAGTCAAAAGAACAATATTTCTATTTGAAATGTAGCGTAGTGAAAGTCATCAGCTTGCAAATAACAATTACAAAAAACAAATACTCCAAACATGTACAGTAATAGTACTTAGTTACCGTCCACCACTGTCACTGCTGAGCTTTTTTCCCTCACCCGTGGTGTGCGTGTCCTACGATGCGTCACGATGCGACACATTGTGAGCTTGTAGATCTGTTATTTTCCAAATAAAAATGTGCACATGTTATTGATTTGAAAACGTGTTAAATGGGACATTCTGCATAATGAGTACTTTCAACTTTTGGTACATACATTGCATTTTAGTACATTTACATTTTAGTCCCATCATTCCAATTTAACCACTTCAACCCTCTAGACTGTAAACTGGACCTGAGTTGGCTCTGTTACTTGGACTGCTTTTTTCCGTCTACACCAGATGTCTTCGCCAAAAATTAGCTGATCTACAAACTCACAACGCATGTAGATCGGCTATTTTTGGCTAATGTTCCCACCATAATGTGGATACTGGGGGTCCTCTCTCCCTCTCTCTATCATTTACACATACGCACGCACGTCACGCACGCACACACGCATGCACGCACGCACGCACGCACACACGCACGCACGCACGCACGCACGCACGCACACAAACAAACTGACACACAAACAGACAGACACTGATGCCAATGCAGACAGTATACCAATCGTGTGCCAACCATTTCTCTAACTGCAGCCAAGGGAAGCCATGTTCCCACCACACCATGTGAACTGATATGATCCTCTGTCCGAGTTTATGTATCCCCTTCTTCCCCCCAAGCGCGCGCGCGCGCGCGCGCACACACACACACACACACACACACACACACACACACACACACACACACACACACACACACACACACACACACACACACACACACACACACACACACACACTCACACACACACACACACACACACACACACACGCTGGCCTGTCCAAGGCCCTCTCATCCCAGTTCCAATGGGTACAGTAGAGGTGCCAATAGACCCCTGGAGGTGTCATGGTCAATGAAGTATATATGGTTTAAGTGGTTAATCTCTCTCTCTCTCTCTCTCTCTCTCTCTCTTCTCTCTCTCTCTCTCTCTCTCTCTCTCTCTCTCTCTCTCTCCCTCGCTCTCTCTCAGGTTGGGGCAGTCAGAGCTCTAAGGTACAGATCCATCATAACACATGGCTCCATTTCCCCGGCCACAACCTGCGCTGGATCCTGACCTTCTCGCTGCTCTTCGTCCACGTCTGCGAGATCGCCGAGGGCATCGTCTCCAACAAGTACGAGCCACGCGCAAAATAAATAATAATGATAAAGTTAATTAATATATTATTAATAGTTAATACAGTTGAAGCGTTAAGGTTGTGATATCTACGTGAGCATATAAATGATGTTGATGATAATATTTTCACCGGCCTTTTGTTTGTGTTTTTTTAATTTTCTAACTCCAACAAAGAGGACCTTAGTCTTGACGATCAGACATCTCCACCTACGGATACATCTGGTGACATCTAAATTCAATTTAAGAAACAACAGCATTGCAAAAATCAATGCAAAGACTGTTGGTCCTTCATATTCGACGGTGATAAGATTGGTTTTCAAAGCAGGGGGCATAGGTTTTTTAGCTGAGGTTTTCTCCGCTGTTCTAGTCCCAACATCGAAAGTTTGATGTCATCAGATATATCAGTTGGTGTAAATCTCTGATTGTGAGGAAGAGGAAGTTAAATATAATCCTTTTTTAATATAAGATATTTCTAGTCTGATTCATAGACATTGTGTTTGGTGTTTTAATGGCTCAGCAGCAACAGCTATACGAACCGAGGAGAACCTAATTGTATTATCAACCAAAAACAATCACTTTTATAATTGTATGGAAGTCTTTCTAGATGTTATAATGTATGCAATTATTATCTCTCTCTCACTGTCTCTCTCTCTCTTACCAGGATGATGGAGACAGACCACCTCCACCTCTTCATGCCAGCGTTTATGGGCTTCATAGCAGCCATCACTTCAGTGGTGTACTACCACAACATAGAGACCTCCAACTTCCCCAAACTACTGCTGGGTAGGCGTTTATCATTACGTCAGTGGTGTACTACCATTATAGCTGGGTAGGTGTTAGTCAGTTTCTCTGCACGAAGACCATGTTTTCAGAATCAGTTTTATTTGTCACATCACAGGTTTACAGATGTAATACAGTGGGTGAAATGAATGTTTTCGTGCTGTTCAGACATTAACAGCCAGACATACAAGAGACATAGCCTTCTTTACCAGAGGCAGCGTCACATTAGCCATGATTTTTCATGGTTACGGATTACCCAAAATATGGAAGCTGCTGCCAGATGTTCTGTCCAGCTGACACTTGATATTATGGGATATTATTATTGTTTTCAAGGTTACATTTGTAAACAAAACAAAAAAAAGATCTTAACCCTATACTTCTTTGTGCAACACATAGCAAAAATACCCAATCTACTTAGCTCTAGCTTGCAGATCTGCAGATCGGCTTTTCTGCCTTTATTGATAGCTACTCAGTAGAGAGACATGAAACAGGGAGAGGGAGACAGGGAGTGACACGCAGCAAAGGCCGCCGGGCTCGGGAATCCAGCCTGTGACTTGTCAGGCTGCACTAGAGCCTAATAATATGGTATGCGCCTTAACTGCTAGGCCAGCGCTGATCCAATCTGCTATTTTCTTTATCAAAAAAAGAAACATTTTGACAAATATTGACAAATGAAAATTTGTCCAAAATGTACCCTCCAGCCTTGTTCATCTACTGGGTGTTGGCCTTCATCACAAAGTCCATCAAACTGTGGAAGTTCGCGGAGACGGGAGTGAGGCCCAAACACCTGCGCTTCTGCATTACCGCCCTGCTGGTGCTCCTGTACGGACTGCTGATGGCCGTGGAGCTCAACGTCATCCGGGTCAGGGTGAGTCGCAACTTCCTGCTTTCACTTCCTGGATCAAAGGTCGGACCAGTTACCTTAAGCAGCATTTGAGCTAGATTCTAGAAAGTAATACTGGATAAGTATATCAGTTTGTTAATGTCAATTATCCTCCATCTACTGTTATAGGTCAGGGAAAGCGTCTCACACTGTACCATATATGTCCAGGTTGCTTGAATTGTCCCTCTTTTCTATCTGTAGGAGTAGGCTGTTTGTGGCAAAGCACTATGCTGCTGTTTAATCTGTTTTTGTGTTTACTTGTATATCTTATTTTAACCACTTAAACCCTATTTACTGTACTTAGTTGACGTAGTCCCCCAGGGGTCTATAATTGGTCCACTCCTTTTTTCCGTAGATACCAAATCTATTCGCTGAGAATAGCCAATCTACAAGCTCACGTTCGTTGTTGTGAGCTTGTAGATTGTCTATTGTCGTTGTTGTATTTTCATTGTTTTCCAATTTTTGTGAAATGTTTTCCGATTATGACATGCCCAGAATTGGGACGATAGGGTTCATGTGGTTAGTACTAAATCTATATTTGACTCCCATGTTCTCTTTTCCCTTTGTCTCTGTGTAGAAATACGTGTTCTTTGCCAACCCTCAGAAGGTCAAACCACCAGAGGATCTGCAAGACCTGGGGGTTCGCTTCCTACAGCCGTTTGTCAACCTGCTATCCAAGGTACATACATACACACGCTAGACTGTGGTCCGTTCACTTTGCAGGTTGATGATCAGGTCTGGGTCTAGAGCAGATATGGAAATGAATTTGTGTCAGATCCTTAGGTGAATATGACCTTTGACACGATCTAAATGTCTCAATAGAAGAGCAGGGAGACAAAATACAACCACCCCAATTGTATAAGTTATATTGTATTAACATACGCTACCTACCATACAGATTTATATTTATAAATTAAAAAAAAGTTGCATTGTGCTGCTTTAAACCCTAATTTATACTTTAAAAAATCTCAAAAATGTTGAAATATGGAAATAGACAATTTAAACTTCTACAGGCTCACAACGACACGTCCAAACACTCGTCGGTCGACTAAATAAATATTGTCACAATATTGATGTGGAGGTCATTGGTCAGATATTTGATTGTGTCCATATGGCCCAGCCCTGGACTACTACTGTGAATAAGGCCTCGTCTCTCTCTTCTCTTCATCCCAGGCCACGTATTGGTGGATGAACCCTCTGATCATCGGAGCTCATAAGAGACCCATCGAGTTGAAGAAGATCGGCAAGCTGCCCATCGCCATGAGAGCCCTGACCAACTACCTGAAACTGAAAGACGCCTATGAAGACCAGAGGGTACGGCCGTCGCTCACACCATCATGACATTTTACTTTACCATTAATTGTCATCTCGTGAGCCGTCCTAGTCCAGTGATTCTCAACCTCTGGGTTGTGAGGATATTGCATGTGGGCATCCAAACAATTGGCAAAACACTAAGATTGATATGATAATATGATCAAATAAAAATAAAAATGACCGTCTATCTTAACCAATCAGGATGGATTATGACAAATCGGAGATCCTGTGTTCATCACATGACTATAGGGATACTGTGTACCGATTTGCGTGATGTTTGGACAAAATCTGTGGGAGTAATATCAAGAAATGTGCGTTGCTAAATTTGGCTTCCTGGTGGTGCTATAAAATGCAGGGCAGAGGTTTTTCCATAGATATAGAAACCTAGATACCTCATTGGCCTCTGCAGTTCGTTGGAGCGAATGGTATCGCAGTCGCCATTTAGAGGAGGCAAGCTACAGTACCATTCAAAGTGACTACTGGCCAATCACAGCGCGTTGACTACTGGCATATCACAGCGCGTTGACTACTGGCCAATCACAGCGCGTTGACTATTGGCCAATCACAGCGCGTCTAACTGACTTTTGCTGCGTAGCTGCATCTTACGAAAAGACCCGCCCCCACCTGCCTCTGATTGGCCTACCGAACGCCCCCTTCTGTGACACACGGAAGGGGGCGTTCTCTCTAAAATGATGCCCGAGATACCAATGCCTCAGAGCCGAAGGAGGCGTCTACCTTTATACGTCTATGGGTTTTCCTTTGGCCTCTAGGGAGTGTGTGTGCAAAGTGTCACGCCGATTGGTCCAGTTATAGATAAAAAACATTAAAAACATAATCATAAATATGGACAGTGTCACGCCATTGGTTTCTATAGACCGTAAATGAAGCCTATTTTGCAGCGATTTCAAATCCGCCATCTTTCTATATCCGGTTGATATCCGGTCCGAAATGCGGCCGGAAATTTATGCTATTGTAAACCGCAGCGAGGGCGGGTCCTAGAGTTCTCAAATTCTGCCGGAACCCGACCCTACCCACTTGGTTGTGGATCAAAGTGAACTTTACTCAGGTATCTAGTTTGTCGCCGCCCAACCTTCCTAGCCCGTGTTATTGAAGAAAGACGGGCGACAATGGCCAAAACTCAATCGAAAATTGGTGAAAGTGGCCGTTTTCAAGATTTCTTGGCCATTATCTCTGGAACGGAAGGTCGAATCTGTTCAGTTCAAAGTTTGTAGGATGCGTGACTTTGAGGACATTAGCACATAATGACACCTTTTGGGTTTTTTGGGGTTGTCGGGCCTAAAAGTATGGTAATTGTTCGGGCCGGGATATTTACTCACAACCCATAAAAATTGGTCCGCGACCCACAAATGGGTCCCGGCCCACTGTTTGGGAAACAGTGCTCTACCATACTGATTGGTTAAATTAACCTTTGACCCATGTAGACACCAGAGGATCCGGACCAGGCTCCGTCCATCTGGCGCTCCATGTACCGGGCGTTCGGGCGGCCCATCCTCCTCAGCAGCACGTTCCGCTACCTGGCCGACCTGCTGGGCTTCGCCGGGCCGCTCTGCATCTCCAGCATCGTGGAACACCTGGGCAGCAACAACACCACCGTCAAAGTCAAATCAGAAGAGGTACGTGTGTTAGTAGCAGTCGCTTTCAAGTGGAAATCTAGTACGTCCAAAACCGTAAATATCCAGGAAAAATAATAATAAATCAACTCCATGCTGATGTATGTACCATAAGGTATTTGCTGTAATTTGTTGTTTAGCTTTTTACATTTTGTATGTTTTTCGATTCTGTGTAATGGGGATCACAGTGGAAATGAGTCTATGACTTTACTGTATTTTTCTTATTGTCTTCTAACCTTCTGTTTAAGACTGGTTGCACACAATTAAATCAAAATGAACAAATCTAATCAAATTGGCAAATTGGCAAGCCATGGTGGACAGATTCGCTTGTGACATGAGGCAAAATGAGCGCTCACTTCCCCCCGTCTCAGCCAATCACAAGCCGAGTATGTTCTCACTGGGCACCCCTTTTGCGTCACTTTACAATCTGTAGTCACGTGGCCGACAGCGGATTTAAAGGCAATGTTGCCATTAAAACCGTTGAAAAGACATTGAAAACAAGTTATAACAAAGCAGGACGCGGGAGAACTGTCAGAAGTGGATTTGTTGCTCCTATGACGCCTTGCCCCAGCGAGGCATTAGCCGAGCGAGTGTCCGTACGGAGCTGTGTGATATCCGCTTCTGCTGACTCAGCAGCATTGTTTTTGCATGCAGATAGCTTTGGAATCAGTTATCATACGTCCTCCTCAACATGGGACGTGGAATGCCTAATTTATGCATCGTTGCGTGACAGCGACACACGGCGAAGTATGAATCGGGCCAAAGTCTGTCCCCAGCATCCGCATCGGACGCAAAATGTACCTTGACCAAGGTTCAACCATTATGCCGTGTTGGGAGTGAGAATGCGTTGGATAAGAGGACAAGAGAGTAGATGACTAGATGAGAACAGAGTACATTTTTATAGTGTGACTCAAAACATCATCCATTAGTGAATACGATTTAGAAAGAATATGAAAATAGAGTTAACTAAGAAGGAATGTTACGACTGTGAACTTAAAAACAAAGGAGATAAACAGCATCATGTTTGTGGTCACTGTTTCCATACACTCATACACTATAGCATGACTGTGTGTGTGTGTGTGTGTGTGTGTGTGTGTGTGTGTGTGTGTGTGTGTGTGTGTGTGTGTGTGTGTGTGTGTGTGTGTGTGTGTGTGTGTGTGTGGGTGTGTGTGTGTGTGTGTGTGTGTGTCTGTGTCTGTGTGTGCATCCAAATGTTTCATAATTGCATCAGTGACAGAAAGTGTGACCTCACTCTGTGATAACATCTTTGTCTGTGTGTCACACACAAACGCCTGCACACAACAATGCACGCACAGACGGTGTCTGACCAATTAGATACAAGCTAGGTGGTTCAGCTCGCCAATGGATGACTCACTTCCATCATAATCAAGGCAATGAGGGTTGATCCCACTCATGATGTAACACTTGTAGTGCGTGCGTTCGTGTGTGAGAGTGTGTGAAATAAAGAGACCCATCACCGGCATTAAATCCCTGAGATCAGAGACATGATCACTTCAGCCTCGAGGTCTTCATGGGTCCCCCCGAACTTCTAAACCCCAGACCTACCCGAGAGCAGCAGAGGCATACGGAAAAATATGATTTCCAACGTACTACTAGACAACTAAAATAGCACAAAAACAACATGGGGTGTTACTGTAAATGGAACCCGTTTCAACTTGACTAATTGATGGTTCTAATTCAGTCCAGCTGCTATTAACCAGTTGAAACCCCAGCGTTCCATATTCTGGGAGGAACATTAGCCAAAAATAGCAGAATAACAGCAGAAAAACTAAAATAGATTGGCTATTTTTGGCAAAGAGATTTTGCGTAGATGGAAAAAGTGGTCAGTTGTAACCCAAGTCCAGTTCTCTAAGACGACAGGGCTTTAAGTGGTTAAGCCAGCTCTTTATGGAGGGCTGGAAGTTCAGATATGGGGTGGATAAGGTGTTGGGGTTATTCTGGGACATCAACCATCGGATAGTGTATTATTAATGAACATTAGTCCAGAAAACAGCATGGGTCCATGACAGTGTGTTGAAGAGGGTACTGTACACAAAGAGAGAGAGAGAGAGAGAGAGAGAGAGAGAGAGAGAGAGAGAGAGAGAACAGACCATGATAGTCCATTTGGCAGAGGAAACAACTCAGATTATCCCAGAGAACATCTCTTTTTAAAGCCATGCTGGGCCAGTAAAAACATGATATTATAGAGAGAGGGAGAGCGAGAGGGGGGGCAGACACTTATAACAGAAGCCATTAATTCAGTCTATTTGAACACTGTCAAGAGTTGGTATTAGAGATTAGTCTTTTGCACAGTGCCAGCTCAGAGAGAGAGAGAGAGAGAGAGAGAGAGAGAGAGAGAGAGAGAGAGAGAGAGAGAGAGAGAGAGGGGGGGGGACGCCTGCAGAATGTCAACAGCAGCACTTCATTCAGTGTATTAGGCTGTGTGGTTGACAGTGGTAAAGCTTCTTCTATGAAGCTACGGTGTTGTTGTGTCTTCCATGCCAGTGTCTGCAGGTCTGCTGGGTAATGAGAGAGAAAGCAGAGCACAGTGATGTTGCTAGGTTTTCAATGCAATGGGTCCTGGGATGCAAGGGTGGTCTTTTAGATGGGTCCCAGGGACATTTTATGGGTCCCACAAAAATGCACAGCGTTTAACTCGTGTTTCATCTTATATGGTTATATTCATGTAGAACATGTATCTGAAAGAAAAGTACACAATTCCAAATCCGACAACTAGTACTTGTAGTACTTGTAGTACTTGATTTTTTTTTTTACATTAACCACTTGAATCCTAGTATCCCTTTTCTGAGGAGAACTTTAGCCAAAAATAGCAGATCTACAAGCTCTCACTTGTGAGCTTGTAGATCGGCTATTTTTGGAGTTATAGGTGTGTAAAGGGAAAAAAGAGCAGCAAAAGTTTATCTGAAACACAATTTTATACAATATAGAGGGGGTCCCTGCTTCATCTCTCTCTCAACTAGGGGGTCCTTGGCCTGAAAACACTGAAGACCCCTGCTCTACAGGGAATTATTTGATATCTGGCTGCACGGAAAGACACAAGAATCACAGCTGCCATTAATTAGTGCTGTTCAGTGTTGATTGCCTAGTGGTCAAATTGGGGTCAACGAGCCATCGTTAACTTGCTTTGAAGTTGGGCTGTAAGTTGCGCAGCACTTTCACTCTCTCCCTCTAGCAGCAGCTCGCAATGCCCTGAGACAGAGTGAGAATACTTCTCCATACGGCGGTGTTTTACCGAGATTTTTCTTGTTTCCTGCACTATGCCTTGTAATCCGCGGACGGCTTTGAAATCCACGGATGGCCTTCAAATCCGCGGTAATTTCCGCTAAATTGTAGTGCGTCCCATGGACGCAACGAGGGTGCCGTGAATGCGTCCTTTTTCAATATGGTGCGTCAGAGACGCAGGACGCAGGCCTATGAGCATCTCTGACTGAGCAGCATGCATTTCTCACTGACGTGGAAAATTCACCACTCACCTCACACCTTCTCTCTCTCTCTCTCTCTCACACACACACACGCACACGCACACACACACACACACACACACACACACACACACACACACACACACACACACACACACACACACACACACACACACACACACACACACACACACACAATCTCAGTTTAACACAGAGGGCAGGTAGGTCTGCAAAACATCAGACTGGTCTTTTTTATGTACTGTACTGTAGTACTCTTTGTGTGTGACGTGTGTGTGTGTGTGTGTGTGTGTGTGTGTGTGTGTGTGTGTGTGTGTGTGTGTGTGTGTTTGTGTGTGTGCGTGTATGCGTGTGCGTGTGCGTGTGTGCGTGGCAGAAACCAGCTAACTCCAAATATTCATTTTTCAGGTAATGAAAAAGTTAGGAGGTTTTGTTCTTCAATGATAAGAACAGCTGAATGGACCTCCAAGCTCACAATGAGGTTGGAGGTCAAAAGGGGGTGGAGCCTGGAGTCAGCAAAAGGTTAGCAGAAAGTTTGAGGATCCAATGGAGTTAGCTGGTTTTGTCAGAAGCGCTTTTTAATACTTTTCATTGGTTCAATATTTTTTTTACCAACACACAGACGTAAAGGGTGTTCAATGGCCCTGATTTATGGAAAAAAATGCAAAAGCATCAAAATGGAGTTAGCTGGTTTCTGCCGGACAGCAACGTATGCTGATGTCTGTACATGCCTGCATTGATGCAGACAACTTGGCCAATAATGGACGCTGGGGTTCAAGGGGTTAAACTGTTTCAAAGCCTCGGGGGGCAGCAAAAGAGAAGACACGATCGCCCTTAAAGCACCACTCTCATTTAGACTCCTAGCCATTAGCAGAGATTGACCCTCTCTTAAAAGGGTTGTGTGTACATAAGTGTATGTAGTGTATACTTCAGTAGATCTGAGCCAACATGTCTAAACATCATGCACTCCCCATTCACGTTGAAACGGTGTGGAAAAAAACACTCTACCGGACTTGAAAAGGTCACTGTACCCTTTATTTGATCTAAAATGACTGTATTACTATAATCCAATCCAGGGATCAGTCTACCTCTATCCTCTCTCCTCTCACAGTATACTACAAAGCAATAGAGCGTGCACAAAAATAAAATAATCCACCCACTTACACCCAATTTACATCTGTAAACTGTGATGTGATAAATAAAACTGATTCAGATTCTGATGTGTGCGTGCGTGCGTGCGCGTGTATGTATGTATGTATGTATGTATGTATGTCTGTGTGTGTGTGTGTTCACACAGGCGACACACTTTCTAGGTGTGTACTTCATGTCGTCCTCGGAGCTGTTGGAGAATTCGTCGGTGTTGGCCGTCCTTCTCTTCCTGGCACTGGTCCTGCAGAGGACCTTCCTACAGGCGTCCTACTACGTCACCATAGAGACCGGCATCAACCTACGGGGAGCCCTGCTGGTGAGAGAAGGGGGTGCATGGGAAATGTAGGTTTTAACCGCACAAACCCTATGTAGCGTCCCTATTCTGGGGCAAACATTCGGCCAAAAGTAGCAGATCTACAAGCTGACAACGCGTCGTGCCGCGTTGTCAGCTTGTAGATCTGCTATTTTCGCTGAAGATATTAAGTGTACAGCTAAAAATAGGAGGGAGGCTAGTATAGGTCCCTGCAGGACTCCGGTATTACGAAGTATAGACGGTTCAAATATTGGATTATTGTTTCAGGAATGCGACAAAAAAGGAAACAAAAGAACTCAGGGCTTTGTGGGGTGAGTAATTCATAGAAAATAAGTTCCTTTGGGTGAAGTATTCCTTTAAGACTGTGAGGCGTTGTTAGATGATGACATGCTGCTCTGGACAGATCTTTCTTCAGGCCTTAATGTGTCAAATCAACGTTTTGTGACAATCAAGATGTGTAGATGTGTCCTCAGGGTACAAATGGGATGTCTAATTATAGAGAGGTTAAAGTTCACTTTTAGCCCTAATGGCATAAACCTACATGTTATATACAGTATATTATGCAATAGTTTCACTCTGAAACTGAAACTGGCTGATGAGTTTACTTTAGAACAGGGGTTTTCAACTGATTATGAACCAGGGACCACCACCCTGACTAAGAATCAACCTGGGGACCACTGTTTGGGGTTGGATATGGGCGTGGTGTGGGGGAAAAAACTTGAAATTAAAAAAGGACTGTTAAGGGCTTCATTTAATTTGTTAATTCGAGGTGAATTAAATCAAGCCCTTAACATTCATTATTTAACTGAGATATGCTAGTGGTCCAGAACTCAAAAACGGTTGAGAACCACTGATCTATTCGTTTCCCATGGTTGCCCTTATTCTGTTCTCTTAACCTTCCATATTAAACTCTTAACTGATTCATTGCAACTCATGTATGAGTGAGCAGACACATGCGATTGTTTATATGGCCATATTTCCTAATAATGGTGACTCAACCATGCAATCCGGTACACTTTCCCTTGAGATTCTAACTCCCTTTTCTGTGGAAGTTCTTGACGTCCGACTTCTCAGTAACAACATTGACGAGTCATCATGCAACACCAGGTCATTTAGTGCACTGTTTCTCAACTAGTGGTCGATAAAAAAAAAACTTGGTAGCACTTTAAACAAACATCCTATTAACAAACATTAATTAACCGTTAATAAGATACTTATAAGTCCTTACTATAAGTAAGTAAGATGCTTGTTAACCTTATTATTTGTCAATAAAAGCTATGTTATTGTTTATAATAGCATGGTTAATACACTTGGTATATTATTAGACCCTAATACGCATTAATTAACAGTTAATAAGACAATTATAAGATCTGTATTAACATTATTATGTTGTTAAAGCCGATGTAAGTGATAATAATGGCATTTTAAAAAACATTTTTGTTATATTGTAAAGAACAGGAGAACTGTTGCGCCTTTTTTTGTCCTTTTGGTGAAGATTAACTGCAGGTGCGGTGGTCTCGAAAAACATAAGGGTAAACTGACAGACGGAGACTCGCTCACTGCATGGAGGTTAAGGAAAAACTCCTTAGACAAGAAAAACATTTTTCTTTATTTTTAGATGCCCATAATGTGCTCGGTGCTCAGTGGATTAAAAAGCAAACGTTTCAGTCCTCCCTCCCAGGACCTTTGTGTACACCTAATAGTATAGCACTGACGAAGGTCCTGGGAGGACTGAAACGTTTGCTTTTTAATCCACTGAGCACCGAGCACATTATGGGCATCTAAAAATAAAGAAAAATGTTTTTATTGTCCAAGGAGTTTTTCCTTAACCTCCATGCAGTGAGCGAGTCTCTGTCTGTCAGTTTACCCTTATGTTATATTGTAAAGCCATAATAAGCATTTAATTAGTAGTTAATAAGGCACTTATGAAGTTCTTATAAGCTGTTTATTAACCTTATTATGTGTTGTTAATGCTATATATATATATAAGTCTTGATAATAGCATTGTTAATATTTGTGTTACATTATAAGACATTTGTAAGCGGTTATAAGACACTTGTTAACAGTTTCTAGTTTGTAACACTTTTGGGGTGATTTTAATGGCTACTCTGGCTATTGTGTGGAACCCAGGCAGTTTTTACATGTCTAGGTTCAGTGTTTTGATATTTTATGTTAATATTTTATCTTACTTCCTTTATAAACCCATTGTGACTTCAAACTCCATTTTAACCATGTTAGATTCATTGAAAACACACATCCTTGGTTCTGGTGACTGATATTGTCTTTCTAATACATGATAGGGCCGTGTTTTTCGTTTTTCATTTTCAAAACAAATATATAAAAATAAATTTAACAAAGTACGGCCTAATATCAGTCACCAGAACCAGGGATGTGTATTAAAATGGAGTTATAATGGCTTTACATAGGGGGTGTGTCTGATAAAATGAATATCTAAATATTGAATCAAGCAACTAAAAAACTGTCTGGGGTGCACAAAAAGTCTCTAAAAGTTGTTTATATAGCATTAACTAACACATGTATTCAGCCTCACTAACATTTATCTCAGTGTTCAACCTTTACTAAGCTGTGTTGTTGCTTTATTAACATTAAAACATAGTTTATTATGCATTTATTAGTGGTTAGCTATGCACTTATTAACACATTGGCTGCCAAGAACGCAGATCTGCGTTCATTTGCGCAAAAGCCCGTTGGCTGCCAAGGACGCAGATCTGCGTTCTTTCAAAAAAACATTTTTTCAAAATATATATATATTTTTTTTTTTTAATTTTTAAAAAAACCCAAAGACCAAGGAGATATGATTTTCCGAAGAGTTTTGCTCCCAGACACTTCCTTATAACTGAAAACTTAAAAATTCTGTATCTCGGCTCCTAAGTGCTTTTTTTTTCTCATTGAAAAAGTCTGGCAGCCTACTGTAGGGAAAAATTGAAAAAGCTGGCAGCCAATGTGTTAACAGTTAAATATGCATTTTGCATCTACCTGGTCTAAAGTGGGAACAATGGCTTATTAAGGTTAACAAATACTTTCTAGGCTCTCTGCTTAACTGTAGTGTTGTTATGCCTGTAGAGGTGTCATACCCGTTTCCTGTTTTGGTTCATTTCCCATAGCTTAATTTGATTTGCTGATTTCAAAAAATAAAATTACAATTAAAATAACGATAAACCAGAAGAGGAAATTCATATTTTAATAAAGTATTTATTAACCTTAATACCACATTGTTCCCACTTTAGACCAGGTAGATGCAAAATGCATAGTTAACTGTTAATAAGTGCATAATAAAGGATTTGTTAATAAAGTATGTATTAACCTTAATAAAGCATTGTTGCCACTTTAGACCAGGTACATTAGATGCAAAAGGCAGACTGTAGTTCATTGTCAATAAGTGCATAATAGGCTCTGCAGGTTTCCAGAAGCTGGCATATCCATTTCCTGTTCCAGTTAATTTCCCCATAGGTCCATATGATTGACTCAGCTGAAATCAATCAAATTAACCAATTAAATCAGCCAATGAAATGAAGCTATGGGAAAATTAAGAGGAACAGGACATTTTAACGTCTACTGTGACTTTTGTGTGCACCCCATACAGTCTTTAAGTTGCTTGATTCAATATTTAGATATTCATTTTATCAGACACACCCCCTATATAAACCCATTAACTCCATTTTAATACATATCCCTGGTTCTGGTGACTGATATTAGGGCATACTTTTTTCATTTATTTTAATATTTTAGTTTTGAAAATGAAAAACTAAAACAAAAACCATGGCCCTCTCATGCATTAGAAGGACAATATCAGTCACCAGAACCAAGGATGTGTGTTTTCAATTAATCTAACATGGTTAAAATTTGAAGTCACAATCGGTTTATAAAGGAAGTAAGATTACATTAATATCAAATATCAAAATACTGAACCTAGAAACTTAAAAACTGTCTGGGTTCCAAACAAAAGCCAGAGCAGCCATTAAAATCACCCCAAAAGTGTTAGAAACTATAAACTGTTAACAAGTGTACCGCCCGCTTACAAATATATTGTTGTTATAATCTAACAAAAAATATTAACAATATTAATAGCAAGACTTGTATAGCATTAATAACACATAATAAGGTTAATAGTGGCGCTTGTAGATCTGCAATTTTCACTCTTTTTGAAGATTTATTACAGATTGATTAAAATAGATTATTTTTCTATAGTTGCTTAAATCTATTAGTTCAATTAACCTTTGCACCCCTAGTTTATTATTAGATGTATTATTATTCTTACTATTCTTATTATGCGTGTGAACCAGGCGATGATTTACAACAAGATCCTGCGTCTGTCCACCTCCAACATGTCCATGGGGGAGATGACCCTGGGTCAGATCAACAACCTGGTCGCCATAGAAACCAACCAGCTCATGTGGTTCCTCTTCCTGTGTCCCAACCTCTGGGCCATGCCAGTGCAGGTGACTGTGTGTGTGTGTGTGTGTGTGTGTGTGTGTGTGTGTGTGTGTGTGTGTGTGTGTGTGTGTGTGTGTGTGTGTGTGTGTGTGTGTGTGTGTGTGTGTGTGTGTGTGTGTGTGTGTGTGTGTGTGTGTGTGTGTGTGTCTGCCTGTGCCTGTGCCTGTGTCTGTGTCTGTGTCTGTGTCTGTGTGTGTATGAATAAATTTTTATTGTCATGTTTAGCATCTCATTATTCATTGGTTCTCAAAGAGTTTCCTCTCCCTGTTCAGATCGTGATGGGAGTGATCTTACTTTACAATAAACTGGGATGGAGCGCATTAATCGGAGCGTCTGTCATAGTTCTGTTGGCACCGGTCCAATACCTCATCGCTACCAAGCTGGCAAACACACAGAAGAGCTCACTGGTCAGTAGAATGATTGTTGTGTTTTTGTTATATTGTTGTGTTTTTGTTGTATTGTTTTGTTTTTGTTTGTTATTACTGCTTTTTTGTGAAGAGGACCACAATTTATTGTGTTTTCATCCTCGGTGATGCTATGCCTGTATATCGGGAAAGTGCTATTGTGCAACGCATGTCCTTTTTCATGTGATATCACCAAATAAAAATCAATCAAATCAATCCATACACATTTGTTGTAATTTGCTGTAAAATGTCTGCTGTTTAGCAGTCAACTCTTAAATCCTGAAGGATCAGTTTGCACTTTCAACTCAAGTTTTTAATACACCAGTGGTTCTCAACCTTTTCAGGCCGCGACCCCCCCGAAATAATCATATTTGAACTGGGGACCCCCCACCCTGACAAGTTGAGGGATTACATTTCAACTCCTACAATTTCATGTGGGATCCCGACCCACAGGTTGAGAACCAGTGGAATACACGACTGTTACTTGAATACAATAGGCTCTATGCACAGCAGCCATATTGGGAATGAATTGGGCCCCTTCCTTACTTCCTTCACAGGTGTTACCAATAATACTAATTAAGGCCCTGTTCCATTTAGTGTGGCATAGTGGTTGTCTGTTTTCAAGGACCCCCATAACACTACATTACACACCCACCAGAAGGGGCAATTTGGGAACCAAAATGGAGTGTTTCTAGTGAGCCAACATGCACGATATCAGCACCCTGACCAGAATGGAACAGAGCCTTCATTAGTATCATTGGTAACACCTGTGAAGGAAGTAAGATGAGGCCCAATTTTTTCTGTTTTGTGTCCATTGAAGGACCACTCCACAGAACGTCTGAAGAAGACCACAGAGATCCTGAAGGGCATCAAGCTGCTGAAGCTGTACGCCTGGGAGAACATCTTCTGTGACAGTGTGGAGGACACCCGAGAGAAGGAACTCACCTGTCTGAAGACCTTCGCCCTCTACACCTCCATGTCCAGTACGACTGTCTGTCTGTCTGTCTGTCTGTCTGTCTGTCTGTCTGTCTGTCTGTCTGCCTACACCTCCATGTCCAGTACGACTGTCTGTCTGTCTGTCTGTCTGTCTGCCTACACCTCAATGTCCAGTACGACTGTCCTGTCTGTCTGTCTGTCTGTCTGTCTGTCTGTCTGTCTGTCTGTCTGTCTGTCCGTCTGTCTGCCTACACCTCCATGTCCAGTATGTCTGTCTGTCTGTCTGTCTGTCTGTCTGTCTGTCTGTCTGTCTGTCTGCCCGTCTGTTGGTCTACATCGCCAAGTCCAGTACAACCTGTCTGTCTGTCTATGGTTATTGTCTGTCTGTCTGTCTGTCTGTCTGTCTGTCTGTCTGTCTGTCTGTCTGTCTGTCTGTCTGTCTGTCTGTCTGTCTGTCTGTCTGTCCGTCCGTCTGTGTGTCTGTCTGCCTACACCTCCATGTCCAGTCTGTCTGTCTGTCTGTCTGTCTGTCTGTCTGTCTGTCTGTCTGTCTGTCTGTCTGTCTGTCTGTCTGTCTGTCTGTCTGCCCGTCTGTCTGTCTGTCTGCCCATCTGTTGGTCTACATCGCCAAGTCCAGTACAACCTGTCTGTCTGTCTATGGTTATTGTTCATCTTTCTTTCTTTCTTTCTTTGTTTCTTTCTTTCTTTCTTTCTCTCTCTCTCTCTCTCTCTCTCTCTCTCTCTCTCTCTCTCTCTCTCTCTCTCTCTCTCAAACCTTAGGTGTTTAACCTCTTATCTGTCTTGTCTCCCTGCAGTTTTCATGAACGCTGCCATCCCCATCGCTGCTGTGCTTGCGGTACGCCATTTTAAATACACTCATTGAGTTAACTGGGCTTCTAAGAGGTTGTGGCTGACTTGAATTTGAACACGATTATTTCGTGAAACTTGTCAGACAAATGCATTTTGATTTGTTTCCAGACGTTTGTGATGCATAACTTCATCAATGGAAAAGGTCCCAGTCCGTCCGAGGCCTTCGCTGCTCTGGCTCTGTTCCACATCCTGGTCACCCCCCTGTTCCTGCTGTCCACCGTGGTCCGCTTCGCTGTCAAGGCCCTCATCAGGTCTGTGTGTGCGTGCGTGTGTGCATGCGTCGTTAAGGAGGCTATTGTGATAATGGAGTCTGGATGTGATGAGTGAGAACGGCATGAGTGAGTGTCTCTGCAGCGGTGTGAGAGTGTGGGGTAATGTTGCGGAGGTGGAAGAAGGCTGTTTTAGTGATCTGGTTAACATGGGGCTGGTAACAGACCCCACAGTGTGGAGGGGGTGACAATGGTCAAAAAAGTTTAAAACTGTCCAAAGGACCCAAAAGATTTGATGTCTCCCCGGGACATAGAAACATTCAACATGAATTGACCACTTAAGCTTTATTAAAAATAGTGAAAACAAACAATCTACAAGCTCACAACACATCGCGATGTGATGTGTGACCGTGTCCTCACTGTCCCGACATAATACTTTAGGTCAGGATGTAGCAAAGGAACAGGGACAACAGGAGAGCCTATTTACACAGAAGGGCTAACAGGACACAGGTGGAAACAATAATGGACAGTGGATAGACAGAGGGGAATGAGATGAGGTGGAATGGAATGTGTGTGTGGCTGGAGGAGAGAGACAGAGGAACAGAGATAGACAGTGAGATGGATTGTGAAATATTACTTATAATGACTTCTGTTTGTATCTTTGTATGTGTGCTTATGTTCGTATGTGCTCCTGTTTGCATGACTATGTGCATTTGATTTTGTGTGCATTCGATTTTTGGGTGTGTTTGTCTGATCTGTGTGTGTGTGTGTGTGTGTGTGTGTGTGTGTGTGTGTGTGTGTGTGTGTGTGTGTGTGTGTGTGTGTGTGTGTGTGTGTGTGTGTGTGTGTGTGTGTGTGTCTACAGTGTTCAGAAGCTGGGTGAGTTTCTTCAGAGTGATGAGATAGGAGATGACAGCAGGAGAAATGGAGACATGTGCAGCTCACTGGATACGTACAAAAAACTTCCTGGAACAGTGAGTATCAATCCAGTCACCTCATCAATGACTAAATGACTAAACCCATTGATTATCACCCACACCAGACTATCAATGCCTCGTCAATCAATTGATCGACTGACAACAGTCAGAAGGAGCTAACTGGTGTGTGTAGATGGTGAAGTGTTTCATTTTGGGCATGTCATTATTCACGTGAATATATTATGAATGTACTTAATACATGTACTTAGTTACTTTCCACCACTGGTAATATATTACTTTATTTAAGTAACAAGCCCAACACTGCCAGCAACTTAAGTAACAAGCCCAACACTGCCAGCAACTTAAAGGGATGTGAAGGAAAGGAAGGGTGTGTGAATTTAAAGGATGATCTAACATCACATCACAGAGCAGCACATTACAGCCGCGCTTCTAATCCCAGGCCTGTCTGAGATTACACCCAGTCAGGTCATGTGGTGGCTGCTGTGTTCCAGCTGGATTAGCACTATAGGAGTTAAACAGCCGATCTACAAATAAAGGCGCGCAACTAAGTTTAAATCAAGTTTATGATTCCGATGGGTCTCTTAACCCATCATGTGTCATTTTAAGATTTAAGTCCATTTTGAACCCGAGCATGAACCCGAGCATCCCTATTCTTGGCATGTCAGAATAGGCGAACATTCTGCAAAAAAATAGATCTGCTATTTGATGTACAACAATGAATATTAATATTGTTTTTGTTTAAAGGAACAAATGTTGACCACAGTGTTGCCTTTATTGTACAGTAAAGGCAAGTGAAAACCGTTGCTAAAGTGCTTGGACACACACACACACACACACACACACACACACACACACACACACACACACACACACACACACACACACACACACACACACACACACACACACACACACACACACACACACACACACACACACACACACACACACATACTGTATGATGTGAGAGGGAGAGGACGAGGGAGAGAGAGAGAGAGAGAGAGAGAGAGAGAGAGAGAGAGAGAGAGAGAGGGAGAGGGAGAGGGAGAGAGAGAGAGAGAGAGAGAGAGAGAGAGAGAGAGAGAGAGAGAGAGAGCGAGAGAGAGAGAGAGAGAGAGAGAGAGAGATATGGTCTGGTTGTGTCAGCCAACTTTTTCAGCTGTTCGCCGTCTTCTGGTGTTTATTTCTGTTGGATAACTCAAGGAGGCCTTAAGGGACCAGAGCCACATTATAATTAGAGTCAAACACTTGTATAATGACCCATAAATTGCTTGGCCAGTGTACAGTGGAGTATAGGTTACAATTCAGTGTAGTGTGACATTTTGGACAGATTTAGTTCATCATTTCTTTTCGCCCATATTACATAATACAGTACAGCAGTGGTTCTCAAACATTTACATGTGAAGGACCCACACATTTATGTAGGCTATTTGGTGGCAGACCCCCATCCTAAAAGATTTTGTGCCAGGGATCCAGTGGTGTAAAGAAACTAAGTACATTTACTCAAGTACTGTACTGTACTTTAGTTACTAGTTACTTTGCAGATATACATTATTACATTATAAAACATACATTAACCACTTTAGCCCTATTTTTTACCTATAGGCTATTTGAAAATAGCCGATCTACAAGCTCACAACGCGTCGCATCGTGTAGATCTGCTATTTTCAAACATTTTAGTACTTTTGCTTTTGAATACCAATACTTTTGTACTTTTACTCAAGAACAGGAGAACTGTTGCGCCTTTTTTTGTCCTTTTGGTGAAGATTAACTGCAGGTGCGGTGGTCTCGAAAAACAGAAGGGTAAACTGACAGACGGAGACTCGCTCACTGCATGGAGGTTAAGGAAAAACTCCTTAGACAAGACTTAAAGAAAAACATTTTTCTTTATTTTTAGATGCCCATAATGTGCTCGGTGCTCAGTGGATTAAAAAGCAAACGTTTCAGTCCTCCCAGGACCTTCGTTATTATAGCACTGACGAAGGTCCTGGGAGGACTGAAACGTTTGCTTTTTAATCCACTGAGCACCGAGCACATTATGGGCATCTAAAAATAAAGAAAAATGTTTCCTTATTTTGCTGGGGACCCCCTGGAACCCACTTAAGGACCCCTGGGGGTCCCTGGACCCCACTTTGAGAACCACGGTAGTGCAGTTTGTCTTCATAAAACATGAAGGGAATGATGAACAGACTGCTCAAAGGAAATGATTAAACCTAAAACCTGTAAGTTTTTATAGTTTCATTTATACCAATACCCACTTGGCCAGGGAAGATATTGCACTTATGAGATGCAGGCAGTACTACATGTCAACCAGTAGGTGTCCTACCAGACACCAGGGTCTATAGTGAGACCAACTCCAACCAGTATACAGTATCTTTCGTCGTTCATTGTTTTTATGAGAGTACCTGCCTGGGAAACAGAAAGTCCCAGGTTCGATTCCCGGCTATTTATAGATTTATCACACCCGCGTGCTCAATACGACCAGCTGAGCAGCCATCAGCTGGGTTAAGCAGAAACAGATTTCCCTTGTGGAACAGCCATATTGGAAAGAAATTGGGCCTCTTCTTACTTCCTTCACAGGTGTTACCAATAATACTAATTAAGGCTCTGTTCCATTCTGTTCAAAAAGAGTCAGGGTGCTGATGTTGTGCATGTTGTCTCACTGGAAACACCAGTGAGTCTCAAAGTGTGGTCCAGGGACCCTCATGGTTCCTTGAGGGGGTTCCAAATGGCCTCTTACGGTTGTGTAACTCTGAGAGTGTACAAATGAAAATCAAACAAAAGCCTTCATTAGTATCATTGGTAACACTTGTGAAGGAAGTAAGGAAGAGGCCGAATTTCCTTCCAATATGTCTGCTGTACCCAATGACTATACAGTGATGCAGCCTGTTAGTCGTGGCTTGGCGACACAGGGAGACCTGGATGGATACATGGAGCAGGAAGACGTGGGGGGACTTATGGGACTGGAACCCCGTCTTGTTGGTCACTTCCCCAGGGCTTCGATGATGACACACGCACACGCACACACACACACACACACACACACACACACACACACACACACACACACACACACACACACACACACACACACACACACACACACACACACACACACACACACACACACTCACAAGGGACTGAGGCCGATGGAGGAGCAGCCCATGTTCATCACTCATTGAAATCTCTCTATTTCTCCATTTCCCACTGCCCCCCCCCCTCCCCCCTCTCTCTCTCTCTCTCTCTCTCTCTCTCTCTCTCCTTTTCTTTCTCTCTCTCTCTCCTGGGGGCATGTGGGAGAACTGGGTCTTTCTCTTTGAACAAGCTGATGATTTCTTTTTGATGATAGAGAGGACTTTTTATCTCTTTGTAGGCCATGTTGTGTACAATGAGTAGTGATCAACGGTTATGTTATTGTCAATGTGATGTGTGTGCTGTTTCTGGGTTTGAGTGACTCGATAAAAGTATTTCAAAGGTCTTTCTCTTTCTCTCTCTCTCTCTCTCAGACCAAGGCCATCAACAGGAAGCAGCCTATGCGGTATCAGATGGACAGCTACGAGCAGCCAACCAGGCGACAGATCAGACCCACCGAGCTGGAAGACGTGGCTGTGAAGGTCAGGGTCAAAGTTCACTGGGTCATAGGGTGCGAGAGAGAGAGAGAGAGAGAGAGAGAGAGAGAGAGAGAGAGAGAGAGAGAGAGAGAGAGAGAGAGAGAGAGAGAGAGAGAGAGAGAGAGAGAGATGTATGGGGATAGAAATGGGACGTGTAGGGTGTCACCGTCGACCCCAGGTCATATTCACATGGCGGCCATTTTGCTCTTACATCATACCCGAGTACGAAGTAACCATGTTTGAACTCGGGTCTCCCGTGTTGTGAAACCAAACATCGACCGCTCACTCAAAGGGGAATGCCCCCCCTGGCTACGTTAGGCTTGTGGCTTCAGGCAGGACTTTTGGAAATGGGTTCAAGTAGGTTATTTGTTTCCTGTCAAACCTCCATGTTGCACACACACACACACACACACACACACACACACACACACACACACACACTCACTCTCTCTCTCCAACACGTAGGAGACAAGGTCCATTAATACTCTGCCACTCTTTATTTATTGAACTGTAACTCCAGATGTTTCATGTCCACACCACTGTTTGTATACACAGTGCATATGGGATTGTGTGTGTGGGTGTACATTAATGTGTGTTTGTATACAGTAGTACGTATGGGATTGTGTGTGTGGGTGTACATTAATGTGTGTTTACAGTACGTATGGGATTGTGTGTGTGGGTGTACATTAACGTGTGTTTGTATGCAGTAGTACGTATGGTGTGCATTATTGTGTGTTTCTACAGTTACAGTTGAATGTACTGTATGGACATTCAGACTGTATGTGTGTCACCCAGATGACCTGGTTGGCTTGTAGAGATGGCTAGATGTTCTCTCTCTCTCTCTCTCTCTCTCTCTCTCTCTCTCTCTCTCTCTCTCTCTCACCCTCCCTGTCAGGAAGTGCATGATTCTCACGAGAACTGGTCGGCCCCGTTTAGACCCTTAAAGGGCCCAGTGAGTGTGGCTGACATTTTCTCAGCACCTCGCTGCATCCTGTCTCCTCCCCATGGACGCGCTCGCAGCTACTAGACGCTGCTGGCTGCTAATTGGCCCTCAGGGTGGTTGGAGGACAGAGACGCTGCGTCCCCCCACCGAGGATATTCTGCCCCAAAGCAACTCTTACACAGTACAATCCCAGTGTTAAGGGCCGTTCTACAGTGTAGCCAATTCTACAGTGTAGAGCGTTTTGAGCTTGTCAATCTGCTATTATTGCAATTTTTTACACTTGAATCCTGAAAAGTAATAGTTTTGGGCATAATATGAGGTTTCTACTCGACAGAAACGATAACGATAACGATAATGATAACTATAACTACATGTTCACCATTGTCTTTGTTATAGTTGTGGTGTGGACTGGACTCTGCCATCCAATTAACTCATTGAGTGCCAGAATAATGCCATGCTCATTTTTGAATTTTGGCTCTGAGTGCCACCATTCAAATTCATTGTAAAAAAAAAAGTGCTTAGGAAGCGAGATACAGCCTTTTTAAGTTATAGGTTAAACAAGGAGTGGATGGAGCAGCAAATCTTCAAATCATCATATCTTGGGTTCTGAACATGTTTTTCCAAAAAAAAAAAAAAAAAAAAAATATTTTGAAAAAAAAAAAAAAATGATTTTTTTTTTTCATGACGTCTTTGACGCCTTTTGGCGCTCAGGGCGTCAGGCCACATGACGTCTTTGACGTCTTTTGGCACTCAATGAGTTAATGTGCATAACGAAACAAAATTGTCAAACAAAGAGGAACGAAACAGCACTCATCAAGCAGTGAGGATGATTGTGTGCATGGTCCTCACTTGTTGAACACAAAAATACAAATATTGGTGTCCATTGTGAGATCGCTAAGGATCAAGGAGAGGTTCACCTGCTGATCAAGGAGTTGCGGCACTATTCCCATGGTTTCAATGTTTCATGGGCCAGTTGATGCTTTGCTATACTGGAGTCACATTAAAAAGAAGACCACCAATTCCACAATACTGAACAGCGGCTGACAGTAGGGACACGCCCGCACGCACGCTTGAAGAGTATTGTCCCGGCAGAAAAGTGCATGCTGAGCCCTTCCTGAATCCACAGGCTTCATTCTTCAGAGTAGACTACAGCCTCAAAACACCAAAAAGTATAAATCAGCTAAATGATAGTATCATCCTCATGCCGCCAATACATCAGTTCTTTCTCCTCAGTCGTTTGACCAATCAGTCTGAACTTGCACTACATTGACGATTGGCATATGCAGGGATTTAGGGATTATTATTTTTTGTATCTGTTTACTAGCATTTTTGCGACAGGCAATGGGGTCTATTCTGTAGTCACCCATAGCCCAGATAGAGGGCCATGTTTGGCTGGTTGTTGCTTTGTTGTCAGGGTGAATGTGGTAGTGGTGTTTGATTTAATGTTGACATTGGGCTATGGGATCAATGTTGTAGCGCTCATTTAGCAGCCCCGCTTCTACATTTCGGCGTTCTTCGCCGTTTTATTTATTTTTTTCACGCCGTTTGGTGCCCCCCCCAAGGTTGGTGCCCTGTGCTTCAGCACCTAAAGCCCATTGGATAAGCCACCACTGAGGCTACCATTAGATGTTTACGGACCTGAGTAATCTTGTTCAAATCCCTTCTCTTCCTTTTTCTTAATTGTTTCATGCTGCCTCTTTCACATATTATCTTTTCTCATCGCCAGTCTTTTAAACACTTTCACCCAGGTTTTGTTGATGTCATTATACATTTTCAAGTTTGCCAAAATTTCCAAATGTTCCAAAATTTTCCAGTTTTCCCCAAATTGTCCAAAATCGTTAGAAATTGTTTTTCTCAACATTTCCCAAAAGTCGCATAAATAGCCGATCTATAAGCTCACAATGGCCATGAAGCGACATGTTTTGTGAGCTTGTAAATCGGTTATTTTCGCCACATGACTACTAAGTATAAAATAGGGCTGAAGTGGTTAAATCCATGTCTTCTTCTTCACATCCGTTCCCTTGCCCCTTGTCACCTTGTACCCGCCCCTCTCCCCACCATCATCCTTGGCGCTCTGTGTACAAACTTAATGTTGTGCTTTCTCAACAGAAGCATGTGTCTTTGATTTCTGTTTGTTTTGGTCTCGGCTAATCTGTGCTCCGCTGTGATGCCTGCCTCCTCCTCTCTGTGTTTGTAGGAGAGCTGGGGGATTTATACACCAGATAAGACGTAATAAATCAACCATGTGATGGCGGTGCTTGATTGACGCACTAGCCCGCCATCAGGAGTTGAAGAGGAATCTCACTCACATACAATAAGCTCCACTTTGCTTTTTAAAATTGACTGAGATCTAGAGAATTCTATGTACACACATAGGGTAGATCCCACTAGAACTGAAATGATGGCAAGAACCAGTTTATCAGAAAAAGAAATTGGCCACTTTGTAACAATCGTCTTGTGAGGAAAGGTGCCAAGCAGACTAAAATGAAACATGACATTAGATGATCACACTGACACACAGGTTTTATGGCTCTAACTAGCGACAGCCGTGGCCAGATAGGCATTAGGTTTTTGGGTTGTCTGGCCGTCCATCCGTCCGTCCATTTGGCACACATGTCCACTTGGACTCAAAGATGAACTTATTACAAGTAGTAATAGTAGGGCGTCAAAGATCAGTGGTCAAGGTCACTGTGACCTCACAAATCACATTGATTCATTCCTTCAAATTCGCCATTCACTACATGTACACATTCATTCACTACATAATATGAGTCTATACATTCATTCAATACATACACTATATGTACATTCCCTGGAACTGGTCGGCAGAGGCATTCAACCACAATACGGTATTTAGGGTGTTCTGGAATGGCAGCGAGCTCTTCCACCTACAGTACTGTCTTATTGTCTCTCTCTCTCTGTCTCTCTGTCTCTCTCTGTTTGTCTCTGTCTGTTTCTCTGTCTGTCTGTCTGTCTGTCTGTCTGTCTGTCTGTCTGCCTGTCTCTCTTCTGTCTGCATCCCTCCCTTCGTCTATCTAAGAAGACATCAATGTCATGAGATAATCTTAATTTATACAAAGATCCCCCATCCACTCCCTTACAAAGTAAGGAAACAAAATGTCGACTGTGTCTGTGGTCGGGACGCTGCCCTTTTGGGGGAGAACTCGGCCGTGTTTGTGAGAAAGGAATCGGAGCAGGGTCTGGGGGGAGGGAGGGGGGATGGGGGGGTTAGTAGGGGAGAAGGGGTTGAGGGGTAGAAGGCCGGAGCATTGTCAGATAAAATAAACACGAAATAAATAAGAGAAAACAGCAGATGGGAGGAATGTAAACAGCGATAGGGTCTCAGCAGGAAGCAGGGCGATAGATCACCAAACGGGGATTATAGAGTGGACCAGGCCTGGCAGTGCTGCACGTGCTCATTGGTTGCATAATGGTTTTCACTGGAAGTCCATTCTTTCAATTTGTCCAGGGTTTAACCCATTAAGACCGGGAACGCATCTGTGTCAATTTTAAGATTTATTTAGCTATTCAAAAATAGCAGCTATACAAGCTCATAGCGCGGCACCGCATATATTTTTTTAAAGCGTTTTTTTTTCAGAGCTCAGAGCTTTGCTTCTGGGGGCGTCCCTGGAACAACAAACACATATTTTGGGGCTCCTTGACATGAAAACGGTTGAGAACCACTGATTATAGCAGTATTTTTCAAAAAACTGTTAGGATTTAGAAGACATTTGTAGAATCGTAGAAGAAAGATTTGAGTTACAAATGTTCACTTAAAAATATATATATATTCAAAGAATTGCACAAATTGTCACAATTTTTCAAAAATAATAGTACTATCTACAAGTTGTATATCAGCTATTTTTGAATATCCCAAAGTATAAAATAGTGTTCCTGCGTTTCTGGTCTTAGTGGGTTAAATCCATCTCTGGATGAGGATACATGAGATCTGGTGGAATGTTGATGTGAGGGGTTTGCTTGCTCTGACGGGGGTGTTGTGCTGTTATGCAGACTATAGGACATGGATATGTATTGTCTGACTGATGTTGCTTTGTTTTGGTTTTTATTGTCTGTGTATCTGTTTTTTTCATTTTTCTTTATTTTATGGTGTTGTGAGTTAAAGGAGTTGTTCACCCAAAAAATGACTTATGTTCTATCAATTACACACGCCATGAAGCCTTGAATTCATGGAGATTTTGCGTTTATGTCCCATTCCTGAGCCAATAATTTCATGATTGGCAGAAAGATCCTAATGTCTCCGGTAGGAGACTCAAAGCGTCTACATTGCGACAAAAACAGAAAAATCTCAAGGCTTCATGGGGTGTGTAAATGATTTTTTGGGGGGTGAACTACTCATGGGTGTTATTCAATCCGTTTCTTGTATTTTTTGTATTGGATTTATCTGCATACGGTAGCACCCATTTTGATATTGAATGCTTCCGTGGAAAACCCAATTAACAAAGTAAGAAAATAAAGAAATAATGGTTTGCTGAAACCAACTCTTCCTGTGCTGGTCTGGTGGACGCCAGTGTGAGCTTTATAGGAGTGTGTCCATGAATGAATACCTTCAACCTCACCTCGAGGAACTGAGAGACGTTAACCACCTCCAACCTTTCGTTTCACATTAAAAAAAAACAGCATTTTTGAAATATAGCTAAAATAGCTCATGTGAGTAGACAGTGTATTGATGGTGTATGGTCATTTGACTGGATTCTCTTTTAGTTTTGTGGCTCATTTGTTACACCTGCAACTCCCTGCTTATAGATGTGGATAAGACCACTGTATAGTCTCTGTGCATGTGTGATGTAAGATCATTAATCAGTTTTTGTTGAATTTTCTTGCTTTTCTCTTTATCCAGGTGAGCAATGGATTCTTCACCTGGGGAAGCAACCTGTCGACACTGTCGGACATTAACATCAGAATCCCTACAGGTAATTTAATGTCAGTAATGTGAATGTGAATTGAGCCGAAACTAATGCTAGCCTTCTGACATACGTATGTTGGTAAACGTTGTGCGCGGCTGATTATGCATAATTCATACGAGGTAGTGCACCGATGCAACATGTTCACATGAATTTATGTGCTGTTGTGACAGTTGAGTTTATTCAACTAGATAGAATCATGCGCCAGCTGTAGAAACTGTGCAGATTGGATAGAAAAAGACTTAAGCCCAGTACATACATACATACATGCATGCTCCTTCCCACGTCCAGACTTTTCTTCGGAAAGGGAGGTTGATATACGTGTAAACTACAAGTTGACGTCATTCGGAACCATGTTGCTCCTTATAGTCAACGGGAGGTTTTGTTGGACGGGAGCTGCCATCAGCGGGGTGAAGCTGAAACTGAATTTCCCCCGTGGGAATAGAAGGTCTTCAGTCAATCCGGGAACGCATATCTGCAATTTTAGATTTCTTTGGCTATTCAAAAATAGCAGATATACAAGCTCATAGCACGGCACCAAGTGAGCTTGTAGATCTGAAAAAAAAAATCGTGGAAATCTGTACAAATCTTTGAATATGTATTTTCTATAGCCATATTTTTTGTCATTTCAGTTCCAGGGTCCCCCAGAAGCAAAGATTTGAGTTGACTGTACAAATGTTATATATATATATTGTGGCAACCAGGGGTAGTGGAGGTAAGATTCACAATAAAATAGGAAACACGGAGTCAGATGTGGTATAACTTAAATGGTCTTTATTCAAAAAGGCTCTGGGAAAAGGGGTGGTGGGTCAAAACTCAAATTTAGGAGACTTCTCGTCTTGGGGCTGTAGCTCTCAGCCTATGCTACACGCGAGGGAGTCTGCTAGCTGTCCTGTGGGCAGAGCAGAGAGAAAACAGTGACTATGGATTCCATTGGGGGGGGGAAACCCTGCTTTCCCCCTTGGTGTTGGAGCTCAGGTGGCTTGCACTGACGTCCTTCCACTCATGACAGAGAGTGTGTTGCCTGCTTGCTGTCTGGCTCCAACTGACTGACCAGCTACCTGGGAGCTGGTGACTTAAGTACTCAGCTGGCTGATTGTCAGATGGGCTGCAGGTGTGACCACAGCCAGCTACCTACTGGCTGCAGGACCTGTAAAGGAAAGTATACGCCCTCTATTACCTGGCCCAGTCTGGGCTTGACTGACATCTGAGGCAGAGCTTCCCCTGGTTTGCCACAATATATATGTATATTCAAAGATTTGCACACATTTTCAAGATTTGTAAAAAATAGCAGATCTACAAGCTCATAGCGCGGCACTTTGAGCTTGTAGATCTGCTATTTTTGAATAGCCAAAGAAATCTAAAATTACAGAGATGCGTTCCCGGAATTGACTGGCTTAAAAAAAAGTCAATAGAGTTCAACGTCCACGAAGCGAATGCAGACGGTAATTATTGAAACATGTTGTTTGTGTCCAAAGTTTTGGACGGTTGGACGGACAGACAGACAGATGGACAGTTGTTTAACTGTAGCTGTGTTGGAAGCATGAAGGAATGTTTGAGTGACGTCACTGGAATGCAGGGTGTAACGAGAGCAGACCACGCTGAAGACACGCTGACAGTCCAACAGTGTCGTATATCATCTACATACGCAGGCGCACACAACATGCACGCACTCACACAGTCACACACACACACACACACACACACACACACACACACACACACACACACACACACACAATCACTGTACATGCTTTGCATGTGCACGTGAACACAGACATACTTACAATTTGGCATTAATATAATGCCAAGCTCTCTCTTGCTCTCTCATCCTCTCTCACTCTTTCTGCTACACACACGCACGCACACGCACGCACGCACGCACGCACGCACACACACACAGAAACCCCACCTCTCCTTGGATCAGTACCAAGGTAGCTGTCCTAGCTATCTTACTAAGACAAACAGGACTGGTCAGCCGGCCAAGGGTTGTTATGTAGGCTATAACGCTATTTGGGGCAACTGCATGTGTGTGTGTAATTGTGTGTGCGTGTTTCTGTGTGTGTGTGCACGTCTGTGTGCACTGTGCATGCATGACAACGTGCCTATGAGTGAATGTGGCTGCTCAGTTTCAGCTGAGCGTGTGTATGTGTGTGCGCGCTTAAAGTAAGTAAGGGGGGGGGGGTTAATTAGGCTGATCTATTTTGTGACTTTAAAGAGAGCCACACACTCACAGAGCAACTTTGCGTTCTATTTACTTGTTTCACAAGTTGGTCTGTAAGACTGTAATGCATTATAAGTGATGACCTGACTAAGATGTAACCTGACATCGAAACGTTGCCGTTTTTTCTGTGCTTTGCACCCTGTGACCTAAATGAGAAAGGCTCAAATCGTCCGAGTTGCTCCAGCGCCTTCTTTATTCAGTTATATGTGTCCGCTCCTGAGACGCACCGGATTTCGGCTCCCCCCGCGGTGGAATATCCACCGGGGGGGGGGGGGGGGGGCTACTGCTGAGGACCATGTCAGATGGGTGGGCACAGCTAATGCTTTGAAGATTTTCAAGTGGGCCCTGATCCAGAAAAGGTTGGGAACCACTGCCATAGATCTCATCCTCCAAATCTAGATGTGTGCAGTTATACTTTATGTATTGTGTGGGTGATATATGTTATAATCTCTGTTCTCTGTCAATTTGAGCTAAATTCTGCAAACAGATCTTTGGCTCGACTCATATAGATTATACGCATTCCTAAAGCAGACGGTAATAAAATTAATACCACGCTCTGTAGAACAGTGGTTCTCAAAGTAGCGTCCGGGGACCCCCAGGGCATGGGTCCTTGAGGGCTTTCCAAGGCGTCCCCTGCAAAATTTGTTAATATAGCATCAAAATCAGTTCATCTTCTTTAACCCATAAAATCCGGGAAAGAATCTGAGTCATTTTTGATTTTGCTACATAATCGTCGCTGTCGGGCAGAAACCTCTTATCTCCACATGTTAACCTTTTGTGTTTTTTTGTAAATGAATGCTTACTTGATCATACTATAGCGTCACACAAAAGCATCAAAAGTAGCAGATATACAAGCTTGAAAGCTTTGAGCTTGTGGATCTGCTACATTTACTATTTTTTAATTGGAATTCTGAAAAGTAAAAGTTTTGGACATATACGTTTTTCGGAAAACTGTGGGGGTTCGCGGCCAAATACATATGAATTTGTGGGTCCACCGTCCTTGACATGAAAGAGTTGCTGTAGGAGTTATTATGACCAGAGTGATATAACTATGAGAGTGACGACTCTAGCTTTGACTCCCATTGTAAGAATGGAATGCGGAAGTTCTCTTTCTATCTCAATGAGGAAGTTCCAATGTTTGGAACTACAGGAGGCAACTCTCTCTCTATATCGCTGATTATGACCTGCCATCTCCATCCAGGTCAGCTGACCATGATCGTGGGCCAGGTGGGTTGTGGGAAGTCTTCTCTTCTTCTGGCCATGCTTGGAGAGATGCATGCCCTCAGCGGAAAAGTCTACTGGAGCAAGTGAGAACATCCTTCTATACACTATAACAATACGACAATTACCATTTGTGTACTTCGGTTGAATGTTGAATATGTACATAATATCATATGAATTATTATGTAGTTATATACAGTATGGCTCTACACTATACCACGTATTGTGTTACGACAGAGAGTTGTTATGTTGTGCTTGCCTGGCTATTTTTGATGACTCTTACGGGCCCATGTTGTCTTCATGGTCAAATGTAAGAATTTAGTGTCCTTGTTGAGAAATGTCTCTGCTAAAATGTAAAGATATGGCTTGTTTTGAAATGCAGAATCCGTATTTGATGTTTTAAGAATTATGTGAAATGATCAAATCACCCAATGGAAAGTTATGGGTTTCTATTTTTAAGAATAGTTTTGCAATTTACCACTGCAGATAAGATAAGAGACTACTAATTATTGTATGTTCTTTTGACCTTATGTACTGTACATAACCGCTAACTACATTGTGAGAAGTCTCTCTAAAGGTTAATTCAGACCGCTGCGTTTTTTCTCTACAATGTTCTAATGCTTCAGGGTATGCTCTGTTGTATGACAGTGTCACGCAGGAAATGGCAAACCTAGAAGCTTTAACCGTGTTACGGACATGACAAGTGAGCTTGTAGGTTTGCTATATCCGGCGCAGGATACCGTTGTGCGACGAAGTATAAATCGGGCTTAAAACGGTTTCATCTCGTTGCGAATCCTTGGTCGGATCTAGGCGTAAGGTTTCAGTGCTGTAAGGTTACAGTGATTTTTATCACACAAAGGATTTCTGAGATTTTCTCAAAAGAAAGCAACAACTCAAAAGTTATGTACATTCATGATTACTTGCGCCAGGTCACAGCCTCAAATCTAAACAAAATGTATCAGAGATGCATGAAGGTATCTGGTTGGACAGTCGCACCGTGTCCCTGTAAACAGAGGCATACGTCCCATGTTCTTTGGCATGTATAAAATAGTTGCATATGGGTTTCTAGAGCGGTTGGAAGCTTAAATGTTTTATACCGCTGTGACTAGTACTGTCTACCGGTCTCACTGCCAATGCTAATCATTCTCCTTCATCACAGTTCAGATCAAGTCATTCCATTCTTTCATCATCAATACATACATAGTCAAAGCTAGTGGTTCCCCAACCCTGGTCCTCTAGGGCCCCCTGGTTCTCCAGGTTTTCTCTAGGTTGTCCTCGGATGAGCCGTCCAGCGGCGCTTCCAGTCATCTCGATTCCCCATACATCTGGCTCACTCACCAGTTCTTTACGCCTCTGCATCTTTCTTTACGTGCATGTAGGTAGGTGTGGTGTCGCGATTGATGTCCGTTTGTTAGCTCCCATAGCAGGTCTGGTTGGGAGCTCCCAGTGTCGATGGCAGTGGCCAGCCAGCCTCATTCTCCTGGCTGCTATCTTCTGCTATCCCCCCCCATACAATGAGCTTCAATTTTTTCCCAATTAGGTGGTGCAATGCACTCACACAGTCTCCCAGGAATATCTATACTGTGATTTATGATTAAAGTAATACGGTGGCCATTCTACTCTTTCTTCACACTCAGAGGGAGGGAGCGAATTGCAAATGACCACCATGTGGTCAATGGTGACATCCAATCATATTACAGTCTTTACATGAGTCTGAGGGCCAGGTTGAGGAACCACTGAAACCATTCCATCCATTGTCTTCATGTTCAGTGTTTCACTAAGCTTTTTTTGGTTTTTAGTTGTGTTTTAGTTTTTCCTCCGAATGTGTATAGTCCCTATCAGGGGAGAGTGTAAACCCATGTGTATAGTCCCTGTCAGGGGAGGGTGTAGACCCATGTGTATAGTCCCTGTCAGGGGAGGGTGTAGACCCATGTGTATAGTCCCTGTCAGGGGAGGGTGTAAACCCATGTGTATAGTCCCTGTCAGGGGAGGGTGTAGACCCATGTGTATAGTCCCTGTCAGGGGAGGGTGTAGACCCATGTGTATAGTCCCTGTCAGGGGAGGGTGTAGACCCATGTGTATAGTCCCTGTTAGGGGAGGGTGTAGACCCATGTGTATAGTCCCTGTCAGGGGAGGGTGTAGACCCATGTGTATAGTCCCTGTCAGGGGAGGGTGTAGACCCATGTGTATAGTCCCTGTCAGGGGAGGGTGTAGACCCATGTGTATAGTCCCTGTCAGGGGAGGGTGTAGACCCATGTGTATAGTCCCTGTCAGGGGAGGGTGTAGACCCATGTGTATAGTCCCTGTCAGGGGAGGGTGTAGACAACCTCAGATAACACCTGACATCGCTAGCCACTTATTTTCACCTGACAACGAGGTGTTTCACTGGGAGGATGTAATGCATTCAGAGTAACATGCTCTCCCTCCCAGTTTCTCCCCCCGCTGAATAGGCACCCTGACCATACTGTAGTAGTCAGTGCCGCGACAGAGCCAGGCTTCCCACCCACGAACACAGCCCGTTGTGTTCGCTGGCCCAGCCGGAGGCACCGTGCAGGATTCAAACACCTTTCGCCGTGGTCCCTGTTCAGTGTTCCATCAAGCTTTTGTATTGTCCACGTTGGCGTTGTCATCTTGTCTGCACTCTACACACTGTGTGTGTGTGTGTGTGTGTGTGTGTGCGTGCGTGCGTGCGTGCGTGCGTGCGTGCGTGCGTGCGTGTGTGCACGTGCGTGTGCACGTGCGTGTGCGCGCGTGAATATGAGTGTTAACCACAATGCTAATCCAAATCTCATCTTCCTCGCTGTTTTGTTGATTAACACTCACAAACTGTGCTTAACCTTCACTGTCATTCATTTCAGTGTCTCATTTAACATCACCCCACCTGTCATCCATTCTGACCATCTCTCAGTAGATATAGCTGGGGATGGATCAATGATTAGCATTGGGGGACATTGACAATAGATAGACTGACTAAAATGATATCTATAGCTTGTAAAAATATAAATACCAAAGTTTACCAATGCCATAACATTACCACTACAAGTTGTGGTAAAAGAGACTAATAGCAGTGCTATTTCATCTTCAAATTCTTCAGTACTTTTCTACTGTGTCACACTAAAGTTTTAGCTAGCGTTTTTAAGCATTTGCATTAGCCTGAACAGAAAGATTATAGAAGAAAAAGTACAACCTCCACCCAGAAAACCAACACATGACTTAATAGTAGTTTGAGGTAGACTTTCATTATGTGCAAAA
This sequence comes from Gymnoscopelus microlampas, assembly GCF_963454915.1. NCBI lineage: Eukaryota > Metazoa > Chordata > Actinopteri > Myctophiformes > Myctophidae > Gymnoscopelus > Gymnoscopelus microlampas. Next base: position 31,749,679 of record NC_139960.1, read on the forward strand.
AATGTTCTTAGGTTACATCCTCATAGACCAAACATATTTTGTCATGAAATAAGGCATTTGCACACCTCCATTTTGATGATTGATTACTTTAGGAATAGTAGAGCTATTTAAAAGTTATTCTAAATAGCTTATCGTCGATAAGCTCATGCTATATGTTGACTTAACCTTTATTCAGTGTCTGTGGAGTAATTTCTTGACTTATTGTTATTATTAGAGTTACAGGATAAAAGGCATCACATGTAAGGAAACACCATCTATAAAGGACAAAATGTACAACATGCTTTCATAGTGTAGGACAAAATAAATAACAAGAGAACGCACAGTAAACATGTCAGATAGTTTCCATACTGTAATGAACTGATGTTACTTCCGAGCAATTCTTCTATAGAACGAGCCAAGCGACCATCGCGTGCTTCATTATACATCTTCATTGCTAGCTGCACAATAGACTGTCTCAGTCTTTTGTGTGTCCCGTTGGGGAAGATGAATCTATCATTAACCCTCCTGCTAAACCTTCCCACAATGTCCATGTGAGGGGGGGGGGGGGGGGGGGGCGGGTTGAGTGGTTGTCCTCTAAAGTGAGAGGGCAACCAACCACTCACTCACATGAGCCCTAGCTTCCATATTCTGGGTGGAACATTTGCCAAAAATACAAACAAAAACTAGCCGATCTACAATCTAACGTACAGTAGCTATTTCTCCTAGAAGCTGACGTGTTCAGGGATTACAGAACCGAATCATTAAATTTCAAGCTTTCAAGCAAGTCCCAGTTTATGCAGTACATAAACCTGTATGGGTCCATTCTTACACTTTCAGAGTTAACCACTTCAAATTTCTATACATAGAAACCTGACCTGAGTTGGCTATGTACTTGGTGCACTCTTTTTTTCCCTCTACACCAAATCTATTCGCTGAAAATATCCGATCTACAAGCTCGGATAGATCGGCTTTTTCTTGACAAATTTTACCCTCACAATAGGGGTGCTAGGGTACAGGTGGTTAATATCGTCTCTGTCGGGTGGAAACCTCATACAGTATGTCCAAAACTGTGACTTTTCAGGATTCAAATTCAAAAATAGCAAAAGTAGCAGATCTACAAGCTCAGAGCTTGTAGATCTGCTACTTTTGATGCTTTTGCGTGACGCTATAGACCAATTATTTGTTTACTAACATTGAGACCGGATGCACAGGTGATTGTTTCACGCAATCAATTCCCAACCTGTTGTTTTGGGGTGCGCTGGTTTCAGTGCAACCCAACCCCCTCTTGTGTGTTGGCTAGTGAGGCGTGTCCTAGCGAGACCTGATAGAATGGGTTTCATTGCGCGCATACTGGTTGCACGCATACTGGTTCTTATCAGTGTGACGTCGTCTGTTAAGGGGTCTATAGTTTGATCATGAAGGGCGCTAATTCACGAAAAAAAAAAAAAAGTGAGAATATGGAGATACAAGGTTTCTGCTCGACAGCATCGATATCAGAACGCTGCTGTGTACCACTGGGTCACATGAGGCTGAAATAAGCTCTCCCTGTTGTTTCTCGTATGATAACGATGGAGCATCTTCAGATCATTATTTTACTCTCATTTATGTGTGGAGTGAAATAATGAAATAGGTGGTAGGAGGTGTTATTATTAAGAATGATCAATTCTAAAACTAATAAATGGAGGTGCACATCGGTATCATATGTCTGTATACTAACCTCAGCTTTGTGTGTGTGTGTGTGTGTGTGTGTGTGTGTGTGTGTGTGTGTGTGTGTGTGTGTGTGTGTGTGTGTGTGTGTGTGTGTGTGTGTGTGTGTGTGTGTGTGTGCGTGCGTGCGTGCGTGTGCGTGCGGGTGTGCGTACGTGCGCTTGGGCACGTGTGTGCGTATATTGTATGCATGCTCATGAGAGCATTTTTTTGTGTGCGTCTGGTACGTGTTTTGTGTACGGATGAGCGTGTGTGTGCGTGCGTGCGTGTGTGCGCGTGTGTGTGTGTACTGTGTGTGTACTGTGTTGTGTCTCTTTGCATCCTGTACCTCTGCTATATCAGGCCTCCAGATTGTGAGATGGCCCATGAAGGGAACATAAGGTATTTGATCCCTTTGAAACACTCTCATTACACACACACACACACACACACACACACACACACACACACACACACACACACACACACACACACACACACAGACACACACACACACACACACACACACACACACACACACACACACACACACACACACACACACACCAACCCCACTTAATCATTGATATGAGCTAGCAATAGGAATGATCAGGCAAATCTACGGTGTTGGTCTATGTTAGATACATAATAATGACATTTGAACATGCATGTTAAAGGCATAATATGTAGTATTTGCTCTTTTTTACATAACAAAACAATACATATATACAGTATATATATTTTTTAACAATAATGTTTCTCTATACCAGCAGTTATCAGCCATGTAGGAGTGTGGTAGTGTTTACAGAACCTGCAGAAACACACTGCCTTCCCACTGTTTTTTTTGATGTTTTCACTGTTGGTTTTGGTAGAAATGGATGTTTTTGGGCTACTACAACAAACAGTGAAAACACCTAAATACATATTGTTTTGTTATGTAAACACAGGGCAACGCTACACTACATACTATGCCGTTAATGACCAGCATTATACTGAAATACTGAAATACTGCTTGAGACTTTAAATGCAGCATGAATTCGACAGCACTTGGATAAGTTTTCCCACCATTATGTGCAACATGACGGTATATTTTTGGAAACCACAAAATGTGACGACAGATGATATTAATGAGAAACCAGACATGAAGACGTCAAACTATGATGACTTTATATAGTTGACCAGTTAGCTGCCGACAGGCTTATATCATTCCACACACGTCTCTTCCATGGTCTCCATCTTTCTTTCTTTCTTTCTTTCTTTCTTGCTTTCTTGCTTTCTTTATTTCCTTCTTGCTCTCTGTTTTCCTACACAAACTGTGAGTTTATTCTAACCCATGATGACGTGGCTTTGACAGCTGGTCAGGGACAGAGGAGTCTGGTGAAGACATCAGGAGGTATAGGTTCCATTTCCCTGCTTCCTGTGTCAGATGTGAAGTGTCCCTTGCTGTTTCCCCTCCACTTCCTCTTCTGTCTATAAATCCATATGTTCTATCGTCTCTCACTATCTGACATGAGTACAACCTCATACAGTGTGGTCTCTCGTAAAAAGATATGTTGATGTAACGCATGTTCTGCTGTTCCCGAACACACTTACGTACATGATGAACAACAACAGTTAAAAGTAAAAATGTGTACATCGTTGGGTGGAAACCTATGTATGAATTAAAATAAAAAAATAGCGAAAATAGCCAATCTACAAGCTCAAAACGTGGCAACGTGTTTTTTGTAGGCTATTAGTGTGTGTGTGTGTGTGTATATTAACACAATTATACCAGATGATATGGCGTTGGCGTAGCCTGGTAAACCCTCCCTCCGGAAATCTCATTTCCATTTGATTCCAGGAGGGAGGGTTTACCAGGCTAGCGTTGGCTCACAGCTTCACGTTCATACATTTACACATACAGTACAAGAGATGCCTTGCACAACCACAGTCTTCTACAGTGCCTTGCTCAATGGCAGTAGATATGTCGAGGGTTGTGGGCAGAACATTTTGCACACCTGCCAAAATTGCCAATTTCAATTTCTCAAATTGCAGCTCCACTTTTGGGTAGAAACCTTGTTCGTCCAAAACGGTTACTTTTCAGGAAATGGGAAAAAATGAAGAAGAAATAAAATAAACATTTTCCAATAATTTTCCCTACAGACAGACTTAAAACGCTTTCATGCTCACTTTCAAAAATGTTTATAACTCGTGGAAATAGCTGCTTACAAATGTTCGCCCCCAGAATAGAGATGCCTTTCTTACTGTACTATATCTTGTACAGTATATACTGTATGTATTCAGAAAGCTTGTACTGTATGTCTGTGTGTGTGTTCAGGAACAACCCAACCAGCGTTACTTCAACCCTTTTTGGAGTTAATCCTCATCTTTTTGGAGTAAATTCTCTCTAATCCTCATCTCCTGTCTCTATACGGTGCTCATCATCTCTCACTCATCAGGGTGATGTTCATTGAGTTTGCAGCAGTGGTACTGGTTGGTTTGTGTGTCTGTGTGCATCGTAATGCTGGGAGTCATTATGCTGGGAGTGCAGAGAATACACAGAAGACATACAGGTGTACACTTTATCCAATTTTGCAGAGAATACACAGAAGACACTACCTAAGGTATACTGTGTATAATTGAGAACAATGGGATTCCATCCCGACATTTTCCGCTAAGTTAAAGTTTGTGTCATAATCATAATTGACACATTAATGGCCGTTAGTGTGACACTGAACAAGAAAAGGTGTATTTTCTAATATGACCCTAAACGTTTTTTCTTTTCTTTTCTTTTCTTTTCTTTTCTTATGCAAAACACCATAAACTGAACTCATAATCCTCCAGACTGTTGGACTTACAAGCAGCACAGGTTTAGGTTTGGACTCCCAGCAAAGCTGTTGTTGATGTTTTTATAGATGTTGGCAGTGGTGGAAGAAGTACTCTGACTTATTACTTAAGTAAAAGTATCAATACCACAATGCAGAAATACTCTATTACGAGTAAAAAAGGAGTGTATTCAAAGTTTTACTTGAGTAAAAGAAAAGTATTGGCATCAAAGTATACTTTACGTAGAAGTACTAGGTTATGCAATCACATTTCACAAATATATTTCAAAATGTATAATAACATAGCCGAAGAGCTTTATTGGTTTTCGTCAGAGATGTAGTGAAGTATGAAATATTGAAAAAACTGGAAATACTCAGGTTGTACTCAAGTACAGTACTTGAGTAAATGCACAAAGTTACTTTCCACCACTGGATGTTGGTGATGCTTCAGCCGTCATTCTTGTGGTCGTTGGCTGTTGTTGTTGTTATTTGATGTGCGGTTTATCATTAACCCAATCCATAATCTATGTTTCCTCACAATGCTTTCTTTATTTTGTGGTTGAGTGTGATATCTTCTGAAGATATTTATTCCCTCTCCCCTCTGCAATTCTTCATAAAGTGTCTTAAAACAAGAGTGTTCTTAAAACAACTTTTACAACTGAAAGGAAAGATTCACCCATTTTCAACCTTCATATAATTGGTCCTCACCAATGCTCAATATAAGCTGCCACCATTTTCTGTCTTTTCACTCTGTGTCTCAGAGGTGGGCTGTGGACAGTTCAGAAACCTGCCTACCAATGACATCATCAATGGGAAATCCAAGCTAATAGAAACTAGAGCCTTTCAATTCCTGGAGAGTTAGCATGCTGAAATAGAAGCCATTGTTCTTACATTAATAATAATACAAAAAAATAAGAAGTTTGAAATCTTGCCTGCTTATCGAGGATGTCACTGGTAGGCAGATTTTTGAATTCTGAGAGCAGACATAAATGGTGCCATCTTATTATAAGGAGGATTAGTGAGTGAACCTTTAAGATTTAGCTCAAAAGAGAGAAATATTATTTTAAAACATTTAGATTAAAAGCACCCTTGTTCCTACAGAGCTTTATGAATACAGGACCTGTAGTTCTCACCCTCTCTCTCTCTCTCTCTCTCTGTTTGCCTCCATTTCCCATGATGCCTCAGTAAGAACAGGTACTCCGTGGCCTACGCTGCCCAGAAGTCCTGGCTGCTCAACGCTACAGTGGAGGAGAACATCACCTTTGGCAGTCCCTTCAGCAAGCAGAGGTACAGTAAAGCTCAATGTACAGTACTATGCTTTGAGCGTCATTTGAGCGTTTTGAGTCTGTCTGCGTCACCACAAAAATGTATACAAGTGAAAGCTGTAACAGAGCTTACTTCGCCTTCCCAACCATATGCGACCGTTCCTTCTGAGAAGGTCCGCCACGACACATTTTTATCGTTTTGACGTCACTCTCGTCACGTAACACGCCGCTAAACACTCATCGCGCAAAGCATACATTGACCGCTAGACCCTACTAACTAGTGGTTGTTCTCAATGGTGGTTCTCAAGACGGGGAAAGCATCTGTCATTTTAGATTTGAACCACTTTAACCATTATCTTATACTTTGGCTATTCAAAAAGCTCATAGCGCTATGAGCTCACCGCGCTATGAGCTTGTATATCTGCTATTTTTGAATAGCCAAAGTATAAAATAATGGATAAAGTGGTTACACAGATGCGTTCCCTGTTTTAATGGGATAAGGGAGTTCCAGGCAATTCTTTTATGATCCTTATTCTGCTTCTATATTTAGCGCTGAATATTCAGATGCTTTATGACACTGTTTCTCAACGTTGGTCCGAGGACCACCAGGGGGTCCAAATGGACATTTAAGGGGTCCGTAACTCTCAAATAAGCACTGAGGATTTTATAGTGTAGAATGGTGGTCTCAGCGAAATGGGAGTCTGTGTCCTGATGCATATCAAACTGGGGGTCTGTAACTAAAAAAGGTTCAGACTGAGCCACTGCTTTATGAGGTGTTTTTTTACAGTGTTTGCTGTGTTTCAGGTACAAGGCAGTGATTGATGCCTGTTCTCTGCAGCCAGACATTGACCTGCTGCCCTTTGGAGACCAGACGGAGATTGGAGAGAGGGTATAACACATACATAACCTGTATATTACAGCAGAATAATGATCGTTATATTGTTATATAACACATAATAACAATGTTTTCTTTATATTTTTCGATTATTCTCAATATTCTTAAGGAACGTTGATGCTCATTTGACATAATATGAAAGAGGCTACACAGTAAAATCTCAATCTAATTAAACTTAAAATAAGTGTTAAAGAGCTCTATATTATCACAGCAATCATTGCTATAGGTCGTTGTGCAATAACACCCGTCCCTCCTGCTCTTAGTTTAGAAAACAGAAAATACAGTTTTCAGGCTGGGATACCAACGTCATCAACGTCAGTTGGAAGTGATGAAATAAATTATCTTTGTACGGTTCTCTATCCTGATTGGATGAAATTCATAATGACCAGAAAATGTATTTTCTGTTTAATATAGAGCTGGAGAGATGGGGAGACCCCTGTTACTGAACAAACACTCTATAGCAATGATTACGCTCTTCAGAGTGTCTTAAATGAACACTGAGGATTTTACTGTGTATACAGTTATTATAATGAACAGGATCATAACGTTTCAGGGCATCAACCTAAGCGGGGGTCAGAGACAGAGGATCTGCGTGGCCAGAGCTCTGTATCAGAACACCAACATCGTCTTCTTGGTGAGTTCTGAATGTACCCAATGTTTGGGAGCAACTTTTAACGTAGTAGTTTAATTGTAAATGGTCTATTCATACAGAATATAAATGGTAAATGGTGCATTTATATAGTGCCTTTATACAAAGCGCTTTACAGTGTGCACTACATTCACCCATTCTGTACCACTGGCAGAGGAAATCGGCACCAACCTGCTCATCGGGAGCAGGAGTTTGTGTCTTGCTCAAGGACACTTTGGAGCTGTCCTGGTATTCAAATACAGAAATGTAATATAGAAATATGTTCGTTTTTGCTTTTGAAACATTCACGTGGAATGTGTTTTTCACTGAGTGGACGGTTGAAAACATTGTCTTTATGAACGATTAATTATTTTCCGTGATGCTTTCAAACGTTACATCAGTTCCATGATGCCACCACCAGATTTAATTTTGTGTCAGGAATACACGGTCACACCCCGTCAGATACCATCTCAGACATTCTCTCATACGCCTTATCACGCGTACCGATGTGTTGAATAACAATAATAGAAATTATTGATGTGATTAAGACACTAATGTAATCAGAGGAGTGTACGGGAGATGCTTCCTTAAACAATCATTTGGGGTGTGACTGAAATACAGCCGGACTGTGAAAGCTCCCATATCTGATGGGGAGATTATACAGCGCGTCATACAGACACAACATGAATTATATCAAACAATGACACAGCTGTAACTCCATTAACACACTACCAGACACACCTACTGCACTATTACCTCCCAATAGCAAACACCTAGTAGAACAGAACAACTGTGTCACCACAGCTCTCTCAACCAGCATACTAAGCAAAGCACTTTATCATACAAACACTATTTGGAAATTACATCAAGGGACAATTTGCCAGAAAGTATCTTTAACCACATTTTGTTTCTCATAGGCCACTATTATACGTCACTGTCGGCCTTCAACATTGTATGTTTTTTTCACAGATTAATGCTTAATTAAATAGAAAAAATAGCCGATCTACAAGCTCACAATTCACTATTCACTTCATTTTAACAGTAAAACTGGTTAAGTGCGTCTGTCGGTTTTATAAATATTGAACCAATGAATAGAATTAACAAGAGCTTGTGACTAAATAATAACTACATTGGATAAATTGGAAAAGTAACAGTTTTTTTGGACATACATACTGTACATGTACAAGCTTTCCATCCCACAGAGACGAATAGCTACATTTATTATGTCACATTTCCTACGCCACTTGTAGTTTCCCGGCTTGATATTTAAAGGGGAAACACATTACGCAGGTGTCATATGTGTTTCCTGTCAAATCTTCTGCTGAGCCAATCAAACAAAGCTATTAGCTATATGCCACCGTATAGAAACCTGGGACTACAGTTACTGTATGCACAGAGCCTGTTGCACATGCTGTGCCTGTGTATCACTTTTGTATGCTGGATGGCTATTTTAAGCAGTCACATCTGACCGAGTCCAAATAATTGGACTCAGATCTAGGTGTGACTGCATACCAGTTGGCATTGAGCTAATTGATACACACAGGATAAATCAGCCATCCCCACACACAAACCACACGCACACACATACGTATGCGCGCACGCACACACACACACAAACTCATGACCAGTGTCAATTTCCACGCCCATGGTGAAACCGCCAACCGAGATGCATTGCGTGTAACGTGATTTGCGAGTTGTCAGTGTTTTTATTTTGTCGGGAAACATCATAGTGCACTGAGTTCAGGTCTCCAGTCTACTCCCCCCCCCCCAGTGAATAAGCAGTTACATTGTCCCTCATCTTGTTTTGGAGTCGTTTTGAAATAAAATAAAACGATCGGTTTAATCTCTATGCTGACAACATTACGCGTGTCCCCCTCGGGTCCATTCGCATGCCACCACAGCTATTTTATCACGCTGCTCGACTCTATCTCGAGGATGCTTTAATGGTTAGTCCAGATTCCAGGGACATTCCATTCCATAGATAGCTTGCAAATGCACATTTTTACCTGGGGTTGTTAGGATTTAAAGTTCATACGGGAGCCACAAACCACCAGGAAACAAAGGTTGCAATCAAATATCCAGTTTATTTAGCAGGATACTGATGAATAGTATTGCAGTAGGTTTTCATGATGATGCCATGGTTCTAAACAAAGACAAAGAAACAAATTATAATATCATGCCAGATAAAATATCAAACATAAATATGGCCTTTAAATTATATTATACATTAAGGTATATCATCAAAATAATAATTGGCCAAGTATTTACTTCATAATATTAAACATCTAAATATCCATTTAACTCAAGTTCATCAATTCTTCAACATAGTCATATATCCACATCACTAGAAGTAAAACACTGGAACTTACATTATACCAGGTTTAACAGACGCATGGCAAACATCAGAACATGGGCAGCACACAGCAAACACACAGGCCGGCCGCATATGTTTGGAAACAAAGGACAAGGGGAGAATGGGAATCCAGTCCTGCTTTTATAGTGGGAGGAAGTGAGGTCACCACCACAGGTACCAGTCTGAATCCCATTGTGGTGTCTCCTTGTGGAGCGGAGGGGAAATGAACCTTGCAGTTTCTGACAGGGGTCGTATGTTGAATACACATGTGAAATCCTTGATCAGTGTACAAATGGAACCTAATGGACCCATTCCCATTGTATACTCTTCTGAGTTAAATCAGCACTGAGGATTTAACTTACTAGGCTGCAGAAAAAAAACTGCTAGTGGTGCACATGCAACCACTGCTTACCATGGCATGGCAAGCATAGGCGGCTGCAGTTATGAAAAAAAAGCACCTAACCCAAAACTAATTGCAACAAAACGTTTTTCAACTGTTTCTTGCAGTATTAGGTGTCCCTAAAAACATACTCAAAGTTTACCAAAGTTTGAGCACTGGAAAGGTGTTATTTTCAAGATGGCGTCCAAGATGCCCAAAAAATCTTTAAAATAACCTAACTCCTTCATTATTTATCCTAGACAAGTACCTTTTGTGTCTTACCCTATGTTTTGGGGGCCTAGACATCCACTGGAATTGTCCAAATTGCAGAGATACAATTAGATAATTGTGAAAAGTGTGTGTGTGTGTGTGTGTGTGTGTGTGTGTGTGTGTGTGTGTGTGTGTGTGTGTGTGTGTGTGTGTGTGTGTGTGTGTGTGTGTGTGTGTGTGTGTGTGTGTGTGTGTGTGTGTGTGTGTGTGTGTGTATGTATGTATGTATGTAGCCTATATATGTATATATGTACATATGTATATATGTGTGTATGTATATATATATATATATATATATATAGATATAGATATAGATATAGATATATATATATATATATATATATATATATATATATATAGATATATATATATATATATATATAGATATATATATGTGTGTGTGTGTGTGTGTGTGTGTGTGTGTGTGTGTGTGTGTGTGTGTAACTCTGGAGGTTCAATACCCTCCAGAGTTAGTGTCTATCTATACTAAAAGAGAGAGAGAGAGAGAGAGAATCTGATGGGACTTGTAGGACAGTTTAGCATGTGACGAAGGTGATGTCGTGAGCACAACTGAGGACTTTGCCTTCCTGGTTTCTATCACAAAATGGTTCAGAATAGTTGCTAGCTATTTGAAGAACATTAAACAGCAAACTCTGCATGTGTGTTGCAAGTAATTATGTCTAGATATCTAAGTGTGGCAAACAATAATAATCCTATACTATCCCAATTGATTGATTAGATGCTTATATTAAGCACTTAAGCCCTATTTTATACTTTAGTCATACGATTATGTCACACAAAAATAACTATATACCTTCTCACAACTCAGTGTCATTGTGATGTGGTGTGTCCTTGTAGATCTGCTATTTTTGCAATTAATAAACATTTCTGCCAATAATTACATGACAAGTGTCCCCTCGAGCTATGCTCTCTACATTACACCAGACAGAGCTGTTAGCTGCAGTTTCATATGTACCACCAACACGCACAATCATCAACTTTACCGTTTGAAAACAAGATGATGGTGTTTGTTCCCACAGTGCAAGACAAGCCAATGCAGAATAGTTCAACTACAGTTCAATGTTTTCGATTCGATGGTGGTTGCAGAGAGGCAGGTGTTTGCAAGGCGGATGTGGTTAGGTTGAAGGTTTCACATCTGTCCTTTCTCATCATGATCAACAGCCTTCTCTGTGACCTCATCATCTCCTCTCGAGCTATGCTCTCTACACTACACCAGACAGAGCTGTTAGCTGCAGTTTCATATGTACCACCAACACACACAATCAACAACTTTACCCTTTCAAAACAAGATGGTGTGTTTGTTCCCACAGTGCAAGACAAGCCAATGCAGAAATAGTTCAACTATAGTTCAATGTTTTCGATTCGATGGTGGTTGCAGAAGGTTTCACATCTGTCATTTCTCAGTAGGCGGCTGCAGTTATGAAAAAAAAGCACCTAACCCAAAACTAATTGCAACAAAACGTTTAGCAATTATTTGTTTTGCAATTAGGGGGGGGGGGGGGCTGACCCCCAGTTTGGGAACCACTGCCCTAGGGGACTAGGATTATTGTTTTATTTTTTGGCAGACACCTTTACAAACAAAATAGTGAAGAAACTTCTCTGTAAGGAATTTCTTCCAAGATTTGTGTAACATTCCCAGTCTGTGAGTTACAGCCATGTTTTCACAGTACCACCCAATAATAATGAATTTATTCCTTATTGTTATCAAAAGAAATCTCCTGAAAGCTTCAACAGTGAATTCATGTATAGGTGATGAATTCACCAATCCTGGGCATTATGGCACGTAGAAAAGGGAGAAATGTCCAATTACATTGTTAAATATGCTTATAACCATGCTTATAACCAATTGCTTTATAATTATATACTTGTAATCACTTGAATATAATTTATATTATGCTAATTAGATCCAAGATCACCAAAACCTGGGGTTAGGCACCAAAATTACTTGTCTAGGATGAATAATACAGGAGTAATGGTATTTTAAGGATCTGACGGCGGCCATTTTGAAAATCGGACCTTTCTAGTGGTCCGATTTTGGTAAACTTTTGATATGTTATTAAGTACACCTGATACTACAATAAACCATTGAGAAACCTTTTGTTGCAATTTTTTTTGGGTCAAATCATAACTGCAGCCGCCTAGCAGTATACTGTACAACTGTACTGTATAAGTATGTAAAGAACAGGAGAATAAAGAGCTTGTGGATCTAAAAAGAGTAATACCATTGTGGCTTGGGCTGATATGGTACACAGCAATTCCTCCTGAAGCATGTCATCTTTAATACCATTATGATCTAACCAGGCAGAATTTCTTTTATATTAAATGAATAGTTTTGCATGTGGACGGAAGCGCCCCAGGCAGCAGTGGCTGTGCTCTACTGTAAGTAATTAAGTAAGTAAGTACTGTAAGTAGTAGGTTCCAGAACCAAGTGGCCCATAGGTCAGGAGTCTTATCTCCTGTTTCCGTAGCGTGAGGTGGCTTGATACAAGTACATCCCTCAGCCATGATGTATAAGTACACCCCCTGCCCCTGGACATGACACTAGTACTTAACCCCAATCCAACCCTTGATGCGGAGGGCCAAGCAGGAAGGCATTGGGTACCATTTTTATAGGATTGCACCCTGACCTCCCAGCATCAGGGCGGACACATGAGCTGGTTTGTACTGTACCATGCTGGGTTTGTATGACGCTGTAGTTGTGTTCTAGTCCAGTGTAAGCAAACGTGATGTTGATATGAATAAAAGCATATCTGTAGATACAACACTGTAAATTACCCAGAGAAAGTTGCTTCAGCAACAGTAAAAGCAAAGCGCACTTAAATCACTACGGCTGTTTTAAGTCAGACTTTGGCCTCACTACAAAGAGAATTTCCAAGTGAATTGGAAATTATTAAAGGTCACACACTGCTTTCCAGGAATCACTGCTGCTTATTCATTTGACTATCTCCAGGGAAGAGTTTTTAACTATCTCACTGTCCAATGTTTAGCTGTTGATAGTAGGTTACCACAGTATGTGTGCAGTTTGTAAATAGAGCAGCACAAATCACAATACAGTGTTCAGCAGTGAACCTGCACTGTACAGGTATTGTATTTTTTAAACTACTTTCAACCTCGCATATAGTACCTATGTTGGGAATCTCATAGACATAAAAATTATAATAATCAAGACATTCAAAGGTTTTAGAAAATAGGGGAAATAGCCTATGTACAAGCTGACAACGTGTCACGATGCCTTTCAGTAACGCACTCTCTCTCTCTCTCTCTCTCTCTCTCTCTCTCTCTCTCTCTCTCTCTCTCTCTCTCTCTCTCTCTCTCTCTCTCTCTCTCTCTCTCTCTCTCTCTCCTTTCAGGACGATCCATTCTCAGCGTTGGACATCCACCTCAGTGATCACCTGATGCAGGAAGGAATCCTCAAGTTCCTTCAGGACGACAAGCGCACCGTGGTGCTGGTTACTCATAAACTACAGTACCTCATCCATGCTGACTGGGTAAGAACGGCACTACGTCCCCAAAATCGCATTTTTCCCCCGTTTTTTTCTACTTGCCCTGCAGGGCAAATACTTTGACAACCATGTTTAGTGCATGTTTGATATGGTGAGTTCCTTCAACGACCTGCTTCACCGGGACATTTCAGTGGTGGCACTTCAGCTTTCCATCAGCTGTATCAGTCCTAGGGCTAGGACCTTATAAACTTAGAAACCGTAAAAGGCACCAACTTACTTATATAGGAACGGTTAGTGGGAACCTTCTGATTCTGTGTGTGCGCGCGCGGGTGTGTTTGTGTAGATTCTAGCCATGAAGGACGGCTCTGTGCTCAGAGAGGGAACTCTGAAGGACATTCAGACGCATGATGTGGAGCTGTACGAACACTGGAAAACACTGATGAACAGACAGGACCAGGAACTGGAGAAGGTATACACACACACACGCTCTCACACACACACACACACACACACACACACACACACACACACACGCTCTCTCACACACACACACACACACACACACACACACACACACACACACACACACACACACACACACACACACACACACACACACACACTGGTGTCTTGCAAAAAATAGTGAAAATAGCAGATCTAGTGGGCTTGTAGATTGGCTATTTTCACTATTGTTGACATTTTTGGAAGATTGTTGCCTTTAATGCTTTAATGCTCAAAATAAGGATCCATTATGAATTGAGTATTTTAATCAATTATCGAGTGTCAATTTATTTATTTCCAATAATTGATTAAATCGTTTAGTTTGATTAACTGTTGCAGCCCTCCTTGTGTCTATTGTGTGTGTACACTGTGTGTAGGACATCGAGGTGGACAGTCAGACCACCCTGGAGAGGAAAACTCTGAGGAGAGCCTTCTACTCCAGAGAAACCAAGAGCCAGATAGATGATGAAGATGAAGGTATAGCACATCCTGAGCCAGATAGATTCATGGCACACACACACTGACCATGAGAATAGTCACACCATGCGATAAAGAATGAAGTATAAACATGTTGAAACTGGTTCCCATCTTCTCAGAGGAAGAGGAAGAAGAGGAGGAAGATGACAACATGTCCACCACCACCAATAGACGATCTAAGATCCCCTGGAAGGTAATCCATCCATCCATCCATCCATCCATCCATCCATCCATACATACAGTACATACATACATACATACATACAGTACATACATACATATACATAAATATACACATAGACACCGATTTATGTTTGTGCTCACGGGTGCTAAACCACTTTGAGAATCACTGGTCTAAACAACATGCTATCTAAATAACAATGCGTACATTGAAACTATAACATACCAGGTAAACACTGAACATAGCATCTGTCTAAACAACCTGTCTAAATAACAATCTGCACATTTAAATGATAAGATACCGGGTAAAAGGCATCCATCCATCCAACCATCCATCCATGCGTTGGTGTTATGTTTTCAGGTGTGTTGGCGTTACCTGTCCTCAGGTGGGTTCTTCATGATCTTTCTCATGGTCTTCTCCAAACTGCTCAAACACTCCGTCATGGTGGCCATCGACTACTGCCTGGCCTTCTGGACCAATTACACCAGAACGGGGGCCACCGACGTCACCGGATCGCCGGATGGTGTCAACGTCACAGCTTCTGCCGTCAGTGATCCTGATGTACGTAGTAGAATCCTTAGAGTATTTTTTTTTTACCACATTTCCTCTATGACCCCTTCATATCTGCCATTGTTAAATAAAATCAGCAAAATGTTAACGTTAACGAGTCCCGGAACCGCAGTTGTGTCGCTTTTCAACGTTCATGGTAGTCTCACGTCACTTGACTCACAACGGAATGCTCGCTCTCAACTGGTAAAAAACATTTAAAACAAGGCAGGCATCAGAAGTAGGTTTCAGTCCCAAGAGACACGGCAGAGCGAGGTGCTAGCTGAGCGAGTGCCCGCGCGTGTGAAGTCTGCTTATGCCAACTCAGCGCCGTTGTAGTTGCGTTAACTTGCGTACCGACAGGCTTAGAATCGTAAATAGTTTTTGTCATCGTCAACATATGATGCAACAGGGGTTAAGGGCCGTTCACAACAAGCACTCTACAACTGTAACACAGCTATAGATTCCACACCACAACTATAAATAAGAAGACCATAGTAAACAATATAATTATAGTTTTTGTTATAGAGCATCGAAGTCTGACATCACTGCCGCTAGAGGCCGCTATCCCCCTGCGTCACAGCGTTAATTTTGGTATTGGATTTCCCATAGGGGAACCTCAGATCACGTCATATAAGAACTGTGTTCCAGAAATAAACAAATCAGCCTGGACATTTTACTCATATGGATATGAAGCATCAACTAATTTCGTTTTTTCTCCAAACACAGCCGTTATCAAATGCAACTCTTTGATAACATACATTTAATCATAAACGACACTTTGTCACATACCTGACAAAATAGTGTCATGTTAAAGCGACATTGGCAGTTGAACGCAACGATTAGACTAGCAAACCATCTGGGTAGTGGGTACAGACGTACTGTGGAGCTTACAAGGCCAGCAGCATTCAGTAAGGTTAAACAGTCATCTGTCTTTCTGGAAATATTTTCCACCGCCTTGTGGTTTGGTTTCCTAGTTGTCTCTTTATCAGCTACAGTTTCAGAGCAAAGCCTTTTGTTTATTTTAAGTGAAACAAAAGTAAAATTTAACTGTGGTTTAGAATATAGAGCCACATTTCCCCCTTAAGATTCCACTTTGTTTGCTTCCTAGCCGCCAGAGTTGCGTCTACCCTCTCACAGTTAAACGCCCCCCTCTAACTAACTCTGACCCTGCGTTTTAACAGCGGGCAACTCTCGGGCGATGCCGGGCAACATCGCCCAAAATATAATGAAAGTCTATGAGAGCTGGCGATCGGGCGAAGTGGGCGGGGGGGCGATGAAAGATGGATTTTCTTTATCTTTTTGGGCGATATCGCCCGGCATCGCCCAGAGTTGCCCGCTGTTAAAACGCACCGTTAGGCCCTTTTTCTGCCAAAATAACTTTGTTTCTAGCACCGGTTCCGTTCAGGATTCTTGGAACCTTGGTGCTATAGACGAATCCACAAAGCGCTGCGGTGTCAGACTCCTGCGGTGTGCATTCTGACACCGCAGTTATGATTGCGCCAGGGGAGCGCTCTGTGGATTTGTTAATAGCGAAGTGAACCGACCCGCGTTTCCACCTGTTTTAAGCGGAACCATTGTAATCTAGGCTGTATCATTATAGAGGGTGTAGACTGTAGAGGGTTGATTCCTACAGCCTTCGGTAATAAACCTTGCACGCATATTTGATAGAGAACCAATATGGGAAGATATATAAGCTGTCAGAGTTAAATTGTGAGCCGTCTTTCCGCAGAGTGAAGCATCGTACTACTTGCGTGCGTTCATCATCCTGTGTGGAGCGGGCATCACTCTGTGTCTCATCACCTCTCTGACTGTGGAGTTCCTGGGTCTGTCTGCGGCCACCAACCTGCACCATAACCTGCTCAACAAGATTATACACGCTCCCATCAGGTACACACACACACACACACACACACACACACTCCAACCTGCACCGTGACCTGCTCAACAAGATCATCCATGCCCCCACCAGATGAGGCGATACGCACACGCACGCAGGAATACACTTAGTTATAGACATGCACACCACTAAAGCACACACGTGTGCACACACAATCGGGCTGAAATAAAAACACAACACAATCATGCAGAAGGGCACACACACACACACACACACACACACACACACACACACACACACACACACACATAAACACATTTATATTCTCACGGACACATCAAACACACACATGGCTGATCTCTTGTCATCATCATCATCATCATCATCATCATCATCATCATCATCATCATCCTCTTCCTCTTCCTCTTCCTCTTCCTCTTCCTCTTCATCATCATGGTGTGTCTCCTCAGGTTCTTTGATGTTACTCCTCTGGGTCAGATTCTCAACAGGTTTTCAGCTGACACCAACATCATAGACCAGGTACTGAAGTGTATGTGTGTACATGCGCGCGTGTGTGTGTCACTGTGTCACTGTGTGTCAGCCATAGGCTCATAAGATGAACTGATCTGATTTATTTTTGTTTGTATTTTCTTTCATTATGCATCATTTATTGTTAATTAAAATAAACAGATGCTAATCTAAATAAAATAACAGATATCGTATGTGGTTCACTTTCTTCATCACCCCCCCTCTCTCACTCACTGACACCATCATCTTTTATCCTTATTCCTTCTATCACTTTTCTTTCTCATTCCTTCTCTGTTCTCTCTCTCTCTCTCTCTCTCTCTCTCTCTCTCTCTCTCTCTCTCTCTCTCTCTCTCTCTCGCTTGTTCTCTCTGTTCCTCTCGCTCACTCTCTCTGCCTGTGTGTGTGTGTGTGTGTGTGTGTGTCACTCTCTCTCTCCCCCCACCCCCCTCTCCTCATCTCCCCATCAGCATATTCCTCCTACATTAGAGTCGTTGACTCGGTCCACTCTGTTGTGTGTGTCGGCCATCGGGGTCATCGCCTCCATCACCCCCGTCTTCCTGGTCGCCCTGCTGCCGCTGGGCGTGGCCTTCTACTTCATACAGAAGTACTTCCGGGTCGCCTCCAAGTGAGTCCCGCCCACTGTGCCCGCCGCTCTTCTCCTATGGCGGCAGTAACACTTGTATAATACTAGGATTTGTATGGTCACAATCAGAATGAGAATCAGGTCATGGGAAAAAAATCTTGTAAAAGAGAAAATGTATCTCTCTCTCTCTCTCTCTCTCAGGGACCTCCAGGATCTTGATGACTCTACTCAGCTTCCTCTGCTCTGCCACTTCTCCGAAACGGCAGAAGGTCTGACCACCATCAGAGCATTCAGGTACACCACACACACACGCACACGCGCACGCACACACACACACACACACACACACACACACACACACACACACACACACACACACACACACACACACACACACACACACACACACACACACACACACACACACACGCGCACAGTACTGTACCCATGTGCTCAAAGGCGTACATACTGTACATGGTTTTATGAAATCAGTTCTCTAGCACAGTGATGCTATCACGTACAGTATCACTAGTAGTTGTAGTATAAATTGTGATTATTATCCCTCTGACTTGAGTCATGTGAAAGAGATCGTTTCATCATTCTGTCGCTGTCAGTTGTGTACACCTTGTATGTCCAAAGCTTGTTATTGTTTAGTCACCGGCTCTTGTTAATACTTTTCATTGGTTCAACATGTCTAAAACCCACAGACACACTTCACCACTTTCAACCTGGTGTCCATGTTTTGGGCCTGTCGTTATAGGGGAAAATGTTCACACCTTTTCTAACGTTTTGACAAAATAGCGGAAAAAAACGTATCTACAACCTCACAACTAGTCGCAATGCGAAGTGAGCTTGTTGATTGGCTGTTTCCGCAATGTTTTCACAACACT